>NC_090929.1:1177397040-1177700071 GCF_040938575.1 Ambystoma mexicanum
TGGATTCCTCATTATAATTTTCATCTGATATGTATTCAGTTGCCTGTACTTGCCTTTCCAACTCCTTAATGTACGTCAAACACGAAACTTTCTTGTTCACACTACTAAAGTCCCGATAAGTGCACTTGTCATTTTTCGTCTTAATTGCTATCCTGCAATTCACTTGGCCTTCCTGCTAATCAGTTGCCTCTGCTGTGCTCCATCTATAACTCTTCCAGTTATATTTGCTTTGGCATTCTCCTCATGGCGCCTTACACCCTGTTTTTTATTATCTTTGCTGGTAAACCTTTCCATCCCACCTACTATTCGTTGTGTGATGCATTGTTTTCAAATGCCTTCAGGCTCAGGCCCTTCCTATCTGTTGGGCCTGATTTCCTGGTATCCCTTTTCGCTCTCTCAGTTCTAAATGACAGTGTCTTCAATATGTCTCTTGGCCACTGTATGCTCAACTTGACACTCGCATATCTTGGTTAGATAGCTCTTCTGTCTTCCAGTTCCACTCTTGCTGAAAAGACCACTTACTTTCTGTCAACTCATTGTAAAATAGTTTAAGTAATTATATTTCTTGTGTACCATTTTGCTGTTAAATATGTTGGCAAAAGTTCTATGGAAATCCATTAAAAACAAACGAATACAATTCGTGGCACTAGTTGCATTCTGCAAAACCTAGGTACAGGTTTTTGCTATGCCCAACATGTTAATGCCAATATGGTGCTGAGCTCATAGTGTTCTATCCTACTCAGTGTAAGCTAATGTTTGCTTTAACATGGTTTATTAGCACTGCATTTGTAGTATAGTGGTTTGAAAACTTGAAAAGCAGAGCAGGCTTTGCAGCTGTTTGAACATATCCTTCAATGTGGTGTTCTAAATGTAAACTGTGATTACCTAAAATGCCCTGCAATGGCTTTTCAAGTCATATTATTTTTATTATTATTAATAATATATTATTATTATTATTATTATTATTATTATTATTATGTTTATTATTATGTTTATTGATATTATTATTTTATTATTTTTATTATTATTCTCCAAAGTCCCACGTTCCATTTGTAGGGAAGTGATGCTCAGTTAAGGACTAGAAGCACTGAAAAGTATGTGTACCAGATGGATGAACAAACATCTCAAAGTAAAACACAAAGAATCTCTTCTCATTTTTCATTAGATACAACGAGGATATTAGCTTTGACTCAGCCCATGGCAGCCAATGTTTTATTTTTGTAGGATTGCATTCCTCCCATCCCTCCCCTAAAATGATTACCTTTCTGGTTGCATAACTGTAACTCACAGTATCTAGAGTTATTCACACCTCTTGCTTGACAACATGTAGAGCATTCCTTGTCATGATGAGGATTTATCAGGATGTTGTTGTATTACTCCTGCACTCAGGGAGTACCTGACACTTTGACACCGGGTGCATTGTATCATAATGTCGGGAAGCAGGAGTAAAATATTTTTAATGGTGTTGGACACACTTCTCACACACTCTCTGTGTGAATCTAGATCAGTTAAATATATTGTGTCATTTGTTTGTAACATCTCAAATGGAATTATATAGTCAGACGTTTGCCACCTGCATCTGTCCATGGGATCTCTGGGCACAGTCTGCATGAAGAAATTGATAGACAACTTGAAGCTTGTTCACCCAATTGTTCCACGCGCCTCAGCCGCACAGCTGCTAGAATGTTTATCTTGCAGATTCCTATGGGGATCAGCTTCAAGCAAGAAAGTGGGTTTGTGACAGACTGAGAAGATTTAATGCCGGTGAACCGATCCGCAAATGGCAACCAAAACATTCAAGGGCAGCGGAATCCCAGTACATTACCTGAGACACTGGGCCTTCATCTGTGTGGGTGAAGGAAACCTAAGAGGCTGAGGATGAGGAGTTCATATTTATTCGATAAATCAGCCAATTGGAAGGTTCATCTCAGACAAAACCCCAGCTGAATGTAATCTGACAATTAACTTACTGCTGGGAAGTTGGTGTGGGAGTTAGGAGTTGGATGCCTTGCGACGAACATAGTGTGTGGCAGTATTAATAGAGGACATGATGGAGGGAGAAGGCATCAGAGAGGACTGGAGAGGAGTTTCCAGATAGCAAGAGGAGGGAAGAGGACACAGCAGAAAGTAAGAAGACTAAAAACGAAGTGGTGGAGAGCAAGAGAGCTGCAGACGAGCTCATGGATAGCTGGAGTAGAGAATGAGTGTGAAAGGATTTATCAGAGGAAGAAAGAGAAAATATCTTAGAAGATGGAGGAGAATGAGAGCAGTGAAGAGGAGAAGGTGAGAGGGGGTATTAGAGGAAAGAGGAGAAAGCAACTTAGCAGATGGTGGAGACAGACAAACAGCAAAGGTGGGTGGGGCATATCAGGGAGAGGAGAAAGAGAAATCCACTAAATAAGTGGTGGGGACATTGATGAGGGTGTGCAGAACCACTAGAGGACTGTGCTTGTGGCTGGACATGGAAAAGGAGAATAGGTTGTGAACCAGTGATGGTTCAAAGGGGAGCAGATGAAAAGATAAGAGGAGATAACACCAAGTGTGTCAGAAGAGGAGCAGAACATTGGGGAAATAGTAGAGTGAGGGAAGGATACAAGATACAAGATGATAGAGGGAGCTTAGAAGGAGGGGTTGTTTGAGCCAAGGTTCAACCCGCTGACAAGTTGGTTGAGTCCAACTTGTTGAAGGACACTTTGGACATTTATGTGGACATTTATGCAAACAGCACCATTGGGTTTAGCTTGCTAACCACAGAAATCACCATCATGCTGGCAAGATGTGTAGGTGTCTTGCACGTGACCCACATTTGGATGACCCAGACTGGGAACTTTGACAAATACCAAGACACTATAAAAAAAGCCTAAAGATGTATTGGAGCAATTAAACATAAACAAGACTATAAGTGGCTTTTCTTTTTGCACCTGGGTGGAGACAAAGTGATGGAGGGAAAGACTGCTGGATTATGGTCCTCTAGGCATCTTGAGTTACTTGTGTTATTTTGCTTCCCAGCAGCATTGCTTTAGTTCCAGCGAATACCTTGTCATTGCTGTTGTTGAAATAACATCTTAAACCATTTCCATTCTGCCTATGCTGCCGCATTATCATGTCTATAATGGCCTGTACCCCTTGATATTACCTGTGAGTTTATAGTGGCTCACCCTTTAATGTTTCTCACTTTGTGCAAGCGACACACATTTTTGCTTGTGTGACCAGACAATGGGTATTGACATTAAGAATGTAGTTGAATACTATTTCACTTTATGGCAGTTGCGATGCATGGCTCTCGGGACAGCACAATGACTGAAATGCTGGCCTACTACTGAACTGTCTTTTTTTTGTAATCCTTTGACCACTTAGCAGTTTTACTCAAGTTGTGACTCTCCAATCCTTACACCTACAACACCTATAATAACTCACCAGTAATATATGTCACGCTGAGAAGATTCCTGTGTCCGCGGAAGCTGCTGAACCCCCAACAATCCCCCTGAAATGTAATTCTCAGAGCTAAATAAAACTCAGCTCTGTTAACTACACCCTTAAGGGAAAGGGGGACCTGGATAACATAAAGACACCAGGTTGATGGCTTCAGGACTAGCCGATGCTGAACCTGCAGTGAATACATAAACAGACACAAATCCTCACATTACTTACTTAACCACGTGATGTAAAAGACTTTCCATCCATAACTAAAGTGTAAAGAATCATACCTGGTTCTTTTCCTAAAATTTCCTAGAGAAGACTGCTGAAGTTGCTGAAAATCTTTCTACCTCTTTACTTGAGTCTCTTGAAATCAGCAGCAACTTCCTTATTTTTAGCAAACCTGGAAAGTCTTGACCTTTGTCTTTTTAAACTGAATATAGTTCCAGTAAAGATTGTCTTTAATGAATTCTGCTCTTCCTTATTTTCTTTTGAGTTCAAAACAAGTTCCCACTGTGACTGAGTATGTGGATTCTTGAAGAACGCACGCACAATAAACACACGTGCAGAAGATCACCCACGCTGAAGAACACACGCTATGAAGAATCTATGCACTGAAATCCACACGCACTGAAAAGCATCCAGGCTAGAAAACACACGCGCTGGAAAAAACACCCACGCTCAAGAACAGACGTGCTTAAAAAACACATGCACTGGGAAAACACACGCGCTGAAGATCCCGCAAGCCAAAGAACACACGTGCTGAAAATCCCTCACGCTGAAGAACACACATGCGGCAGAACTCTCGCGCTGAAGAATACCCACGCTTGGAACATTCGCGCTAATATTACACGCGCTCGAAAACACCCGTGCCAGAAAACACACGTACTGTTGGTCCCACGTGCTGAAGAACTTGTGCGCTGGAAATTCCGTAGCAATCCCGGACACGCGCACGTGCTGAAGAAAACTCATAGCAGTAGAGGAGGTTATGCACGCACAAGAGACTAACCGCGCGCCTAGGGTTAACACGTCACACGTGTTATGAAAAAAGCATTCACAAGTCAAATCTCACGCTTACTTTAAAAACGAACGCCAAAGTTCACACACTCTAATAAACAGTTCAGAGTTACAATTCAAAGCACACATTTTACGTTTTCTCACTTGAAATGACTCTAGATGAATTGCTAAGCAATAGTTTCAAAATCCAAATGAAAGTCACTTATCTCTTGAATGAATCTTCAATGAACTTCAGCATTTCCAGTCTTTAAATTAGGTTCCTGACAAACTAGGTTCTTCTCCTGAAACCTCAGAAGAGTAGCCGCTCGAATGCTAGGGCCAGAAAGTTTAAATCAACAAGGTCCAAGTCTTCAGCAGAAGCAGCTACTACACACAACCTCTCAGCCGGGGCTATGGTGATGAAAGGCAGAGAGTGACAGTTTAGAATGTTCATTGTTGTCCTACTGTGCTCTCTAGTCAATCAGAGCTGTTAGTGAGAAACTCCAACTTGCTTTGGGCTAGACCAGGATTCTGTATTAAGAAGTTAAGGCCAAACCAACCACAATAGAAAACTTCCTACCCACACAGACTAAACTAAACACCTCTAATAAAGGGGTAATATAATAATAAAAGAAACCTGACAGTAATAATAAAGGAGGAGACCTGACAATATATTGCCTGGGGATGATGAGAGTTGTCAGCCAAAGTGGATGTGGAGCCTTCTCATACAGTCAGTGTTGCCAGATTAGTTTATTTCCCATGGTCTGCATTGGGGAAATTAGTTTTTAAGTTTACCAGTGTGCTCTGTCACGAACCAGAAGGAGGACGCGGACATCGATGGACATGGTGCATACTTGTTTATTCAAATAAAAAAATAAAATGCTTATCTGACCTGTTGGATATTTTTTTTGGATATTTTGTGTAGATTTGGGGTCTGGCGGTAATAAAGGTAATTTGGTGATGACTACTCCTTGCATTTAGATTGGGTTTGGCCTTGTTTCCTTTCAGTGACCATTCCTTATTACATTATATAGGATCATTAAGTGGTATACATTATTGTTGGTGGTTTAGTAGTGAGCATAATTTTTCTGTTTTATTTGTGGCCCCAATATACACAAAACCCTTCTTATTCTTAGACTGTTCTTGTGATCTATAGAGGCCTTGGACCTACATTCAGAAGCACCACAGCATTCTCAACAACCTGTGGTATTATCATTAAAGTATATACATTAGTGAACTATGTTTCCATGGCCGCTTTGCTGGTTCATGTACGCCCAGCAATGTCTATTGTATTAAATCCAAATCAGACACCATGCACTGAGTGGAAATTCACACACAACTATTTATCACTGATAGTGCTATTATTCTATCTGCATGGGAAACATGACACATGTATTACCTAAAAATCTTCCCCCTCTCCCGAAATATTGTTCTAAATGCACCAAGAAAAGACAAAAGCAAAAACACTCTACACGATTTGTGTGCATAACATTTGTATTATAAACAGTTGCATTTCAAAATAACACCTTACCCTTTTTGCTGCTATGTTATCTGTAACAAACGGAAGAGAAAAAAAATACAGCAACAAAACAAACTTCACTCCACATTATTTGTAACAAGAAGAAGAAAAAAAAATTACAGCAACAGAACAAACTTCACTTTGTCAACTGAACAAAGGGGATTCCCTTGGCTACTCTCCCTGCCTAATATTTATAGAAGGTCATCTGTACAGCACACAAATCCTCAATTCACTTGGATAATTACGAATTTTCTGTCCCCCACGCGACCTCCCTTTGCTCGCCTCCGAGGAATGGGCCCAGGGTTGTCTTCGTAATCTTGAAAGCCTGAAGTGCACAGCGAAAACATGCAGACATCTGCAGTTCTCAAGCCGGTGCTAAGTGAGACTGGGAATGCCTACTCACAGCCCAGTCCCAGATTCTCCGTGTCAGCAGCTCAGCAAAAAGCCATCTGAACTTTTTTCTGTCAGACTTTTCCAGCAAACCTCTGTTGCTTACGTGGGACCACTGTAGATACTTTGCACCAATCAAATTAAAGACCATATCACCCTACCCTTCCTTCCACAATAGCTCCATTTTTACAGTAAGAAACCGTAGGTAAAATAATTTCCTGGCATGCCGATTCTGCTTTCTGCAAACACAGTGAACAAAGAGAGAAGAAAAAAAATATCCAAATGCACATTTAAAATGAATCTCAGAACATGTATCTCTGCCTCTTTTTCACATAAAGATTACATTATCATGTTATTGAGTTAGTACTAGTGATCAGTATTTTTTAATTAAGTCAGTCAATTAGATAGTTAATGTAGTCTCCTGTGAATGAGGCATTTCAAGAGAAAAAAAATATATATATTCGGTGTACTTTTAAACCTGCAGCCTGTCTCCATTTGCATACCCATATGTTATGCTAGCAACACCGGGCCGGCTATATGTGCCACATTATTGCTGGCAATAATGTTATCACATTCAGTGGAGCGCTGTTCTCCAAAATACAATAAATTATACTACAGGCCCCATAACCAAGGGAAGTTCCCTGCCCTCTGAACCAAAAACTAAGGGTGCTTGTTGTAGATCTAAAATAAAGAGTCTGGAGTCCAAATTCCTACTTACTAACTTGCCCTACCACTTTAGAAAATCCAACTAAAATAGAAATGAGGCTTGCACAATGGCCTTAGAATGGGCTTCTGTCTGGGCCAACTTGTGAGGACCTATTATCAGTCTCAGAGTGCCTTTAAAATGTATTTGTGCAGTTCACAATCTTCTCTATAGAGTCTGTCAGTTAAAATTATAAATTTCTTCTGCATTGTTTTCTCCTCCACCTTTGAGAAAAGACAAATTCTTCTTCTTCAATGTTTCTCAGCTTGTTACTATTGGTCAAATCCCTCCAGGATCATGTTGCATATATATTTTCCCACCTTTGTGGAAGTGACACTCTCCAAAGTCCTGTGGCTCTTTGGTCAGATTTTTATTTTCTCAGTCAAATTGATCTCATATACTTGTCAGCTTTCCCAGCCTTGGTACAAAGTACACATATCCCTTTTACTCCTTTGGTCACAGGGTGTGTGTGCACATTAAGTCATGTTATATTCTTGTACTGTGACCGGCTTCCCCTTCCTTGAGAAACAGTGTTCGTATCTCTTCCCCTCTCTTTTACTTGGGTTGCATGCCTGTTCCTGTCTCTCAGTCTTTCTTTCTGTTGGCGACTTCTCAAGCCATGATATGCAGTTTTGGTATCTCTTTCATTCTCTTTCGCTTTGGTCATGTACCCGTTCCACCCTTTCAGACTGTCATACTGTTGGCGGCTTCTCCAAACATGATAGGCAGTATTTGTATTTCTCTAACTGTGTTTTAGCTGGGTCTTGTGCATGTTCATTTTCCCAGCCTTTCATACAGTGGATTGTTTTGGCAGTCTTTGATGCCAAACTTTACAGCCCACACTGGCGTTCCCATGATACAAGCATTCATTTTCCTTTTCATGCTCATCTCGTTGGTGTAGGCACTCACCATGTGGACCTCAGGCTCCTCTCCATGACACAGGCTCGGCATCGGTTTCTTGGTGCCAGGCCGACTATGGTTCTCTAGTGATCATGCCTCCAGGGAAGATGGTTTTCTTCCATCTTTGTTTCGCTCCTGACTGGAGTCTACTACTCGGTCAGAGCATCCACTGTAGCCTCCAGTTAGAGTGCCTTGTTTTGGCCATGCCCTGTCTAGCTCCCCGGCTTTGCAAGGGTCTGCCCCCAGGACTCCTCTGCAGAGGCTCGCCTCTGCATAGAGGGAATTATCTTCCGTCCATAGGAGTCGCTCACTCCATAGACGGTCTCTCCCCATTCACAGTTTTTACTGTGTTTAAGTAGGACATCAAAATCGAAAAGGGTATGTTCGTCTTCCTTTACGGCAACCTTCAGATGAATCCCAGCATTACCTGAAGCCAACAGGGTGGAAGGAGGATGTGTCTCCATTAAAATTAGTCCTTGGTCAGGTATTGTAGAAAGATCAATGTTTTCAGAGATTTGTAAAATTGCAGACTTGTGGGGGCATTCAAAGCCGTCACTGGGATCGAGTTTCACAGAGTGGGTGCATGGCAAGAGAAAGATTGTTTATGGGTCCTCTCTTTATGGATTGTTATGATTCAAGCGGGTTGATCAATTTGATGCACAAACAGCGAACACACATACAGATGTATTTTTTTTTAATAATGCTTATTCGCATTGCACGAATTTTGTACGAATATTTCAAAAATGAAATGATGATACAATTATTGGTGGTGCAGTTGTGTGGTGTTTTGGAGTGAGTTATTAAAGATGCAAGACATCAGTATTGTCCGGAGGTTGGCAAAGTCTTGTCTGACTAAGTGGCAGAGGGATGTGCAGTAGTGCCAGGCATCCTGAAATATGCATTGATCATGTTTATGCATTGCTGGGTGTAATGCCTCATGTACTTTCAGTGGATAAAGGACAAAAGCCTATCTTTCAGATTAAGAGACCAAGATGTCTTTTTGTTCACCCCATCAGAGTTAACTTTATTAAAACTTTTTGTTGATAGTGTTGAAACTGATCAAATGGCGGAACGAAATGTAGATTATTTCACTCAGATTATTTTTAGTTGCTAATGATGAACTGATCTTTCTCTGGAATAATGACTCTTGTTGGGTAGTCTGTGAACAGGGCACTGGTGCTCTTTTTCCTTGTAACCAGAGTCAATGGATCCATGCTACCATTGTGAGCACTGCAACAAGGGGTACAAAGAGTGCTCAGGATAACTGGAATTGCCAGTTCTCAGGACCACCGATGGCCAAGTTTTGTTTCCTTAGAAATTCTTTTGCCTTTGGGCCTGACGTGTTCAGCTAACCAAAAACAAAGGTTCCTTTAACAAAATGAAAACCAATATTCGCTGCGTGATGGATTCACCCCTGGGTCCCCCTCTTCTGGGCTGACCCATCTGAGTTTCTTAATGTCTTTGTCAACCAATTCATTGTCTTTGCCTTTTTATTATCACGGGTGATAGCGTCACCCCTAGATCACCCTCGGTCAGGCTCGGCACCCTCTCGACTTTAACGGGATTCAATTCCCTTGGTTTCTCAATGTTCAACTGCTGTGGGATTCACTTCCTTTTCTCTCACAGTGCTTATAGATCAAAGTTTTTTGATTGTATGGGGATTTTGCTTGACCCTCAGTATGACCACTTTGACCTATTTAGCTGGCCCTCTTATGGCCTTTTGGTACTGGTAGTTTTTCTCATATTGGGCTTGACCAGAGTCTCTCGAGTTAGCACCCACGTGGTGCCGCTTTCTCTCTGCAGTTAGTTTCCCCTTCACACTCTTTACAGTTCAATTATAGTTCATCAGCCCTGTTTCAAAAATTTTCCACTTGGCAATTCCTACTCGTCACAGACCGGTGCTTATGGATTCTCCCCTCGACTCACCGGCTGAGATGAACAGCTTGGCATTAGCTTCTTCTGTAGTCAAGGCTGGGACCACGGACGCGAGAGACTCCTCTACTCTGCCTCATCACCATTGGCTTGCCCCTTGTACCATTTCATCTGAAGCTAAACACTTGTGCTATTGTTCATCTTGGTTCACTCTCCTGCCAAGCCAGGCACCAAGGAAGACAATATGCAAGTCTCCCAGGTTTCACATGCGGGTCCCAGACACATATTTCTCTGCCTCTCATGCTGGACAGACTAGGTTTACTCACCTGCCAAGAACTTCCACGAGGAAGAATATGGATAACTCTTCCTATGTTCTCTTTCTCTAGGTGGGGATTTTCAGGATTCCCCTTAATTATAAATGATCCACTTCTTGCTGGCCCTCGGCAGTTGCCAAGACCCTCTTCTGTCCCTATGAACCGGCCCAATCTCCCCTGTTACTTGTGGGTTCTTCTTCCTGAGCTCTGGCCAGTTTCTGGATCAGTTCCCTCCTTGCTCGAGATTCTTGTTGCTACTGCAAGCTTTTGATTTGCTATGACATCTCTGCAGCTTGTGGGTCCCCTGTCTTGGTCTCTCGTGGCTCCCGCTGCCTTCTCTTTTGCTACGGCGGCTCTGCAGCATTCAGCTCCCTGTAGTATGCCTACCCATTCCAGACCAAGCGGTCCACCTCTTCTCTGAGGTCGGGTTCTGCCATTCCGGTTGTTTGCAGGTTGTTCCAACATCAGAACCCACAGAGACACGACTTCTTGCTTGACAGTACCCCAGTCTGGAGGCGCTTGAATTTTGCATGCCAAAGAGTTCCTACACTCTCTGTTTCTCTTGGGACAGCTTGACATCCCGCTTGACCAGGTACCGATTCCTTCTTCCCTTTTTAAGGTGGCTGTTACAATTTGACATGAATAACTAGAATGTTCATTTGAGTTTCGCAGAACATTCTTCACTACTCCGTGCCTCCTCCTCATCTCGGTCTTTCCCACAAATGTCTCCATCGGGTAGTCACAGCTCTTCCTCAACTCAGTGGATGTCACACTGACTACCCTATGGGTTGGTTGAGTTTAGTATTGGTGTATACTGGTAAGGGGGGGGGGTTCAAGAGTTGTTAGGCTCGAGTGGCCATATTCCATTCTCCTGAGATGTTCTCCCTGATCCGCAGAGGGGGAGTCTCTCCGCATGACATCCTCCCACTTAGTACCACTCCAGAGGGACAATTAGGTAGTGAGTTCACAACAATGGCCTCATTGGAAAGCGGTCCCCCTAGGGGAGAAGTGACAACATCACTGGATTCATCACAGTATCCTCTGAAGAAAAGAGGACTTTGTTTTACCTCACAGTCACTGGAAGCTTCCTCGCCTTTGCGGAGGATGCAATAACTTGTTGGTCTCAATTCAGAGATTGGCATGTTTTAAAGATTGGGTCTTTGCAAACATGAACTGGCAGTTATATTTGCACTTGGAAGCACTCCCTTCATTGTATGTGTTACAGGCACCATTGTCACATCAGCAAGGAATGGTTCCTCCCTAATAACTAGGACTACACACCCTGCCCTCCCCAGCATACCTGAGAATGTGTTCTGCTCCTTGCTCATTCCTCCCATTGCTACTTGTAGATCCCTTGCTCCCAAATTGCCTGCCCATCCCCTTCTCTGTTGTTAGCTCCCCACTCCCTTGTTTCTCTGTCTCCACTCACTGTGTTCATTCTCTTATGATTGTAAAGTACCCAAGTTCTTCCTGAAGCTAGGTCCAGCTCAATTAATACCCTAATAATAATAATAATAATAATAATAATAATAATAATAATAATAATAATAATAATAATGATAACAACATCCGCCAGTATACTGACAAACTGTATTACTGTTACTGGCACTCAGTCCAGCAGTATTACGGCTGGATTACAAGTGCCGGCAACAGGGGTAATTCCATGGGGGGATTTTGCCGCTATTACCGGCAATGGTATTACTGTGCCGGTAATACAGGCCATTTTTTACCAGTAGAGGGCAGATTTAACTCCAATTCTTAACTATGACAGGCACTTTAATCGTGTATGGGCCAAATCTTAATGAGGCCCATTGTTTATATCATGCACATTCCTAACTTTTTCCTTGTCGAAATGCTTGCAGGCTTATGGATGTATCTACAATGAGGGCATTGATTCACACTCCATCTACTTGGGATGCAAACAGTGCAACGTTTTCTTGATTATCCTAATAACGTAGTTCTAGGCAGTCCCTTTAGTTTGAATGTGTGGGAGAGGATCTTAAGGGGAGTATCAATTTTACTAAAGCTGCATCTGTTGATGTTGCATCATTGAGACCTGCAGATACCAAATTCAGACATTCTTCTGCAGGACCCAGTAAAAACATCCCTAATACATATATATTGGTTATTACAAGTGTAGAGGTGAACCTGCAGAACAAGGTACATGGAAAATTAAAGGAGTGCATCAGTGTTGTACAGTTTTATATACAAAAAAAAATATATATAATTATTTACTTGCTTTGTTCAATTATCTAGTTCAGGCAACATTTAACTGATGCATGTGTTAAATGGTGGCCTAAAATAATTACAGAAAGAAACAATGAATCTAAGCCGGGACCACATACAAGCATCTCCTCTTGTAGCTCTCACATTGCAGATGATTGCAAGATGACTTTGCGTTGGCAATGACATCACGTTACATGATCAACATCTACAGGGAATCACGATTGGTTAGTAGGTTGACCTACATATAGAATGTTTAGAGGATAGTCACTTAATTGCTGGACACCTATCTGACGGCTCCACCTTGGCCCATCCTTCCTATGGATACAATTTCTAATACATCATATGGTTTATTGGCTGGTTGGCACTACTTATCTTAGGCAGTGTGGTTAGGGGACCTGTTATTGGTTGACATTTAACTTATTGAGCTTGGACATTTTGACAAGACGTTAAGATATGAGCGAGACACAAGTGGGGGAAAAGACTTCAATAGGCTGCCATTTTTCTAATTAAAGAATACCCCTAATCATCCTGATGCAACGCGGCCGGCCTCCATTATTCTTCGAACCTGGCCTTGTGTGCCATCTGATGTCTGTGTGCATGCTATGGGAGTTCAGTACATGTTTTATCTATGTTCAGCACAAAATGAAAAGACAGTGTGTTCCACATCTGGGTCACGTGCTATGAGACCATGTTTGAGAGTGTATTCCTTCTATTTATTAAGGTTTTAGATCATCCTAATGTGCATGTTGTGTTCTTTGTGACCACTCATTGCACTGGTCGATTGCTTTGTATGAAGACCTTTGGCGTGCTGATCTCGCGCACCTGAACATCAAGGGCTGTTTTTGTGCTCTTATTAACTTAATTAATTGGGGAGTCCATTATGCACTGCCTGGGGTACTGTTATCTGGTGTCAGCATTCTGAACATCCACAACACCCCTCCTAGTTCTTGACCTTGGCTTTTGCTCTGAGTTACTACTTGGGCTCTGCATGAAAATGTGTTTCTGTGAATTCAGCCTTTTGAGTTTTCTGAGGCCTTGAGGCCTGTGCTCATTCTGAGACATGCTGCAGGGTCCATCTTTGGGAAGATGGCTGCTGAATTACGCTCTTGCTTCCATGCCAGTGACCTATATTCACGTGTCACTCATGTTGTATTCACTTTATACATTGGTCATGTTAATGTTGTTCATGTTTTATGGATGCTACATTGGCATTCTTCATGTCTAAATGCATATATTTAATATTATACTTAAAAGTCTACCCCAAGGCTCTTGGGGCAGTAGTGCTGTCTCAGTTAGCAACGTTTCGCACATGGATGATACTGCAGAGGGGCAGGGATTGGAATCAGTACTTGTCCATTTATCGGAGTAGTGGGTATTAGATGGAAAAGAAAGAGAAAAGGTTGATATTGAGAGATAGGTAGAGAAAGAAAGAGAGAGAGGGGAGAGAGAGGGGAGAGAGAGGGGAGAGGGAGAGACAGAGGGGAGAGGGAGGGAGAGTGGGAGAGAGAGTGGGAGAGAGAGTGGGGGAGAGAGTGGGAGAGGGAGGGAGAGAGAGAGAGATATATATATATATATATATATATATATATATATATATATATATATATATATATATATATATATATATATATATATATATATATATATATATATTGAGGTGAGGGAGTAAGGCTGCAACTTGGGTGGAATCACAATCCCATAAGAATGCAATTATTCATGTGTTGTATCCCCAACAGTTAAATCAGTGAGTTCTCTGTCAGGCGTAATTGCAATGTTCAGCTTAAGAACCAAATAATGTTCCCTGATAAAAGGCTTTAGAATACATTGGTCCTCACAAATGGGAAACACGCCTTTGAAGTACAGTAGTCTCACCTCGAAGAATGTGAATGAGGATACACCCATGTGTGCAGTGTTAAGACGCCCCCAAAAAGTCCCAAACAGACCCAGAGGAACTAGAGTCAATCCAAACCAGGCTCAAATTGAGAAGTATGCAAATTGCATGACAAACCCCAGCTTTATTATCCATATAAAGCAGGGACAGCATACACCAATTGAAGACAACAGTTTAAATACTATGAATGTTTCAACAATGACGTTTTAACATAATCTCAGTTTACAAATACCTTCGGGGACTGAGGTTAGGTTAATTAGCTGGGCTGCATATGGCTTCTATAGGGGTTCAACATTTGATTGGGTTAGACATGTCTGATGGCTCCACCCAGAACCACCCTTATATTAGTAAAAGTTAAAAAACATAATCTTCACAACAAGGGGTTGGTTGGCATACTACTTTATGGGCAGCATGTCTCTAATGATCTTGATAGGTTGGCACATTGTTTACCAACCTTGGACACTTGGCAGGTCACCAGGATTTGAGCTAGCCATAGAGTAGTTGGAGAGAGGCCCAGTGAACATTCTTCCTCCAATTAAAAGGTATCATCCCTCATTCTCAGGCAATGAGACTGGGTAATAACTTTGTACTTGGCCTTGTGTGGCACCTCATGTCTACGCGCAGGTGTAGGAAGTACTTCAGGTGTATTATCTATGTTGGCTTCTAATGAATAGTCAGTTTTCTCCAATTATGGGTCAAATACTACAAGACCATTTACAAAATGGAATTACCTTCTATTTAATGAGATTTTAGCTCTTATTAATGTATGTGTCGTGTTCTCTAGTTCCACACTGGACACTCTTGAGTTATTCATCATGGAGTCTTTTGGTTTACTGTTGTGTATCACCTGCTAACAAACGCTGGTGGTATTGTTATTTTAATCTGATTGTGTCTTGGGAACTGCTGTCTTGTTGTGCCTCTGTTCCGCCATGCCTATCCTCCCTATTTCATTCTAACCTTGGCACTAATTGCTGACTACAACATGAGCTCTGCCTGGATTTGTATTTATGTAGATTCAGCCTTTTGAGTTTTCCCGAGGCTTTGCGGTCTGTGCTCATTCAGAGACGTGCTGTGGCTTCCATTGTTAAGATGGCTGCTTTACTACACTCTTGTTTGTATGTTAGAGAGCAGTATTCATGTATTGTTCATGTTGTATTCAACTTAGACATTCATGTAGGTATTCTTCATGTCTGTGGATGCTATGTTCATTTTCTTCATGTCTGAATGCATATACTACCTATTGTACGCAATCTTCATGTGGCATGCATATGTGCTTCGTGTCTAATGCACGTGCTTGTTACTACTATGCTAGTTTGACTACTTTTATCCATCTTCAGTTTAAATCATCTCTATGCCCTGTTGTACCTGCCTGGGATAAGGGCAGTACGGTTGTGTCAGTGAGTAACATTTGTCACCTGTGCAGAATTGGGCAGGGGAGGGGTTTATCTGCCTCCCAACAGCAGTTTGTCTGTGAGGGCTGCATGTGTGATATATTGTGTATCATAATGCGATTACAAAATATGGGTGGCCTCTGCCACAACTTGTATATGCTATTTATGGTCACAATAGACTATGTTCCTTACTTATACTGCAAAGGCTATTATTTGCTCCACTTCAGCTCCTTGTGTCATACACACATGTATGAATGTACCCATGTATTACATTTATTTAGTGACTATGTTAGGTATGGGTACATGCTGTAGTGAGTTTGGTTTATGGCATACCTGACACTGCAGGTGGTAGACCTTGGCAACCAGTATCAGAATCTGCTTCTAGCTGAGCTAGGTGGCCTCTTCTTTCCCTCTTCAATGCCGCCAGAGTATTGTGTATCATTAATTCATTTTCAAGAGATTTCATAAGATTGAATGATTCTGATATTTGCTCAAAGGCAACCTTCCCTCTTCTTTTGAAATAGTCTGACTAGGGTTGTAGCTTCAGAATGCCTTTGACATGATGAAGGGAAATTTCAAAAATATTCCTAACTCCAGCAGGGACCAATAGAATAATTTTAAAAACAAATGCTACGTGTTTTTGCTTGTCAAGGAAATCTGAGAGGGTTTTTGTAGATTATGTTGAGTAGTACAACAGTACCGTATTTGTGTTCTTGTAAGTGATTCTTCTGTAGCATTAGTAGCCCCTACTACATATGTCACCCTCTAGGTGTTTTGTACTATAGCTTCCATGATCGTTAACAGTCCTAAATATCCAGAGGGTCACTAATTATTGTGCAGTGAAGCAATCGACCAGTGTCATCAGTTGGGGAAGAAGGGTGTTTAGTCAAAAGATTATTCCCAAGTTTATTTTTAGTGTCATGCTCTGGAGAAATTAAATGAAATTGGCATGTCCTCTGCTTTACTCTATACCAGGCAATCAGCCGCATTACACATTTGGCATAATGACCAAATATTGCAGTAGTGCAGCAGTAACAGATTTACCAATTCATGCCCACCACATTACCACACCACCAAACTACGGGCTTGGAGGTAAGGCAGAGGAAAAGCCTCCAGCAGAATAGTGGAGTTAAATACTCTGCTTTACTGCCAAATAGTGGCCGAATTAGCAGAATTATTGCAGGTACTAATTCTGCAAAAATCCCCATGGAGTCATATGGACTCCAATAGATGGGAACTAAGACCACCTACCATCACTTGTAATCTGGTGGTAATTCTGCCAGACCATGTGGTGGTTACAGTAAATCTGTTTGGTGGTGTCTCAGTGGATTTACTACCGGGATACCACCATACTTGTAAAAAAAAAAGATAGGTTCCCAGGTCTGTGTCTCATGTTGGAGGGCATAGCTCCTCTACCTGCTATATGAATACACCAGAGGTAAAACTGAATTGAAAGCACTCACTGTTGTCCATCCATCATTCCCCCCGGTGGTGGCGATAAATCTGCTGTGTGGTACTCGCCCTCGTCCCCAAAAACGAGGACAGGGGTGCTTTCTTGACATGTAAAACACTGAGGGCTGCCTCCTTGAAATCTTAATAAGTTTTTTTGTGCATAATGCAGGTTGGCAGTTATGAGGGTTTTTAAGTAAAAAAGCCACACTATTGTAAAAGACATAGCTGGGCTTTGCAGGCCCCCAGGTAATTCCCCACGTCTGTTTCTTTGAAGCCTTATCTTTTATTATTGGGCTGGAGCAGACTTGTGTGAATAGTGATAATTGCCCTTTGCCCTGACAAGTCACAGCTCATTGGAAAGGCGCATGCGCATTCCAAAGCCCCTCATTATGTCTATTCTCCACAGTAAATGGCTGCACCGCATAAGCCTGAAACAGTGTAATGCATGCACACTTGCACATTTTGATCAGAAAGTGCTTGTGTAAAACAATTCTTTGATGTGAAGACGCGTAGGGCAATAGACAGAGATATCTGGTTGTCTTGTGCAGGTGAGACATTATCAAGCATATGGGTGTTGTAAATGTTTGTGGACTCCTTGATTTCGAGAATAAGGGGTGTTTAAAATGATTATTGAAAACAAGGAAAGGGAGTGTTTTAAAAAAATGGAGACCAGCATGGGTACCATTTCAAACTGAGAGTGTATATTGTACTCTGGTGTATATTATATTGTATTTAATACATGTCCCATATTTTTCTGCTTAATCATAATTGCAGCAGGTGCATATTGCTAAATGCGAACAGATGCAATTATAATACACATCATGGAGTATGCAAATGTTCATTTATTTTATACATGCATGCAAAGTTACGTTCTCTGTAAAACGTCTTATGCTGTGACTTAAAAAAAAAAAACATATTGCATGACAACAAGAAATAACAATACAATTACCTGACGATGAAATTTGAGGGCACATAATTAAAACATTGGTGAGCATATTCTGCTCGCCACTGTTTTCGGAAAAAGTGATTGACATATAATTGCAATCTTCTTTACTAAATTTGTTTTAAATGTGTTTAATCAGTAATGACTGTAATAATAGTTGTAGATCAGCATTCTCTGATTGGACAGAGATTAATCCGAGAGTATCATTTGAATAATGTTTATCTACGAGATTAGGGCAGGAGCTAAAATAAAGATTAACATTTAAATTAGCACTGTAGGGAAACCCCTGGTAGGCAGCAGTGTTCTTAAGGCAAGACAGGCAGAGGAGGGTGTCTAGCTCGGAGGTCAATTAATGGAAAATTATCGTGAGGAAGAGAATGCAAATTAGAATGTTAAATATGTGAATGTTGCATTTCACAAGCAAATAGCTGGTGGGAAGTCATATAGGAAATGCTGTGCACAGCATGATCAGGAATTGGCAGGGACTGTTGGGGGGGGGTCACTGATTTGGATGAAGAATATGACTGGATGTTTGCTGCCACCAAACTATCACCATGCATATTTTCCGATGACTGAGTCAAAAGACATGCATTTGTAAATCAGAATGTTATTCCAATTGAGTTGCTGTCCAATGTTTCATGGGAAAACTTCCATATGCAGTAACCATTTTATTCCTATCCCGATGCGGTCTGTTGTCTGTAGAGGGATAGGGTATGTTACATTCAAATATTTATTGTTGGCATGTGCATACGATATATGCAGTAGAATGCCACATTGTTTACCCTGCAGACTTCGTAATTGTGGGAAATCATTCACTATTTAAATTAAGAGCAAAACAATTGGCTTTGGGTTACGTGTGTATTACCCAAAATCACTCTTTTTGATTGCCAGGCATGCATACGTAATCCCGTGATATAAATGAGGGCTCATTTTAGCAGCTGTGAAAGAATAATTGGCACATTTACTTTTGAGTTTGTTAATATCCATCTGCTTGCTTTAAAATGATTACACAAATGTGCAGGCATATCAATTTTCATCAATTAATTTTTATGGATTTGAGGCAGTGGCGTAACACAAAATTAGGGGGCTTCATCTGAGCCACCAAAAGTTGCTCAATGATGCACATTCAGTGCCACAGACTGTGGGGCCTGAGTGGGCCACTACTCATGACTCATGATTATGCTCATGCTGCCAGAGCGGCATGATGAAGACTGCAATAGCTGAATGATGTAATGTTTGACATCCGCACTGCACCCGCTTGTGCTGCCTCCGGGCTACCCCTGGCACTGGGGTCTGTATCTGTACCCATACAGTGCCCCACCCGTTTTTATTCTGCAACTATCCGACATACCCTGTAAGCTAAACCTAGCACTTGCCACTTGTTGGCTGCACTACCACTGTGTATTGCCTTTATTTAATGTATTATTATTTATCTGTTTCTCCTCTGTTCAGCACTTTCCACTTCTCCCCCTTCCCACTTTTACCCTTTTCCCTTTCCCATGCATTTGCGCGTTCTCAATATATCTGAGACCAGTAAGATTGTTGTTTTTGTTCTCCCCTGTTCCCCTCCCTTGCCTTGTCGTGCTCTGAAAGAATTGTGTATGAGCACAATATAAATAAAATATCAACATAATGGTTTGAATCAAATCTTAAATCTTGCACCTAACATAGAAAAAAGTGGGGTGGCACCCCGTCCCTGGCCCACACTTTTTCCAGCCGCTATTGTGTGTGGGCAGTAAAATACTCTTCATGGCAGTAGTGTGATGAATTCCACGGAACCCTCACTGAACCCTTGCCTAAAGTCGCTTACCAGGTGGCCAGGGAAAGATAAACGCTTCCTGATGCCGACCTTGTGGGTGGTGTACTGTGTGAAGATTACCTGGGAGGAGACAAGGCCCAGGGTGGTGAGGAGATCCCATGGCATGATAAACAGTAGTTGTCCTTTGAAAGGGAGAACCTTTCAAGGTTGCCAGAACAGGTAATGGCTTATTTTCATTATAATGTATCTGAACCACATATACGATCTGTGGTGCTGGGCACAAGTACCATAAAACATGAACCAGCCATTGGTATAATGTAAAGGAATCTAGAAATATTACCTTAAGGAAATTGTCTTCCTCTGTAACAACACATTCTAATGGTTCATCTTTAAATGGCTTTAAGGGAAGTACATCTACCCTTCAAATCAAACAGTTACTTAAAAGAACTGAGTTTGTTGTTTGGGACTACATTTCCCATAATTCCTTGAGTACTGGGACGAGGAAGAGGGCTGAAGATGTAGCTTGTAGAAGTAGTGAGGCAATTAGGCCTAACAGCCCACACCTTAAGGAACCTGATGGGCACACAAGGCCCTCCTCAAGTGAAGGCAATAGGAAGGAGCTGGAACTGTGGCTGGAGTGTGTTCTGTAGTAGAGGAGGCAGAAAGAAGAAGACACAGTGTTGGCAATCCAGGCAGACGTGGGAGAACCAAAGGAACGATAGAACATTCATACAGCCGATTTGACCTGCTTGATCTGTGAGGGTGGTGTTCCCCAAACTCTGAGTTATAGAGGTTGTACAGCAAAAGGCATGCCGGAAGACTGCTTTTCACCACTTGAGCCTAATTGTGGAGATTGCCATGCCAGAAGTGTGTCCGAGACAGAGGCGAGGAGCTGCTGTAGAGCCGTGGGTCTGATGAGCAAGAGGGGCTGCTTAAATAAGTAGCTGGACCACAGACACCTTCAGAGAGGTACGGTGTGGGGCCCTGTAAAGCCAGAATCAGTATAAATTGTGCCAGAAGATGTGGAGGTTGTACAAACAAAGGATCACAGAAGCCGGTCAGTCAAACCTGGCATTCTGATTCCTTGTGCGAACACTGCCGGCAAAAGTATCCAGTTCAATCTTCACTTGCGTATAAGCTGAATCGAGCTGAAAATGTCCGTTGAACTTTTAACCATGGGACAATGATAGAGTTGCACTTGCGTGTGATCAGTATATTCTCTTTCATTTGTGTGAAGAGCAAATGCTGCTGAAGGACATTGTTAACCACTATAAACATTGTAAACTTCATGAAGAAGTTGCTACATGTGCCTAATTTTGCTTTTCAATGAAAGAGTGACCTTTACATCTTTATTCAGGCGAACAATAAATGCTCATAAAAGAAGTAAAGTATTTAAACCTTGTATCTACAGTTGAAGAGAGAGCAAGCATTGCACAAGCCAAGAGTATTCCCCTATTAAGACTGAGAGCAGCCTTTCTTAAAGCCAGAAAACAATATAACCAAGAATGTGAGCCCAATAGAAGTTTAACCTTGTCTAAGATACAAGTGTGCAAGTATTACCTATAGCCAAGGGAATGGCACCAAGGCTCTGGGTAATTATTTTGCGAACAGTTGGCAGAGAGATCAAGGCAAAGTTGGGGGATGTAAACTTCTATATCTATATTGTCAAAGACTTTAAGCATCAGAGAGACGTGGTTCACAAAGTAAAACATCAGTCGTTGTTGCAGGAGACAGACAAGAGAGGCAAAGAGGCTGCCCTTTTTGAAGAGAGATATTCGAAGAAAGAGTGCCTAGCCTGTTCAAAGGTGTTGAAGTGCCTTAATGTAAATCTTGTCAGAACTAAAACTTGTTTTGAATCACAAAGTACTGAAGATGTGGTGGAATCACAAAGTACTGAAACTGTGGTGGTATAATTGGGTGTCAGTAGAAGCAAAACTTCAGTAGTACAAGTGAAGTGGAGTACTGTGAGACAAAGGTAAATATTCTCATGGTACACTTTAGGAGAAGTGAAGTTGTTGAAGCAGAAGCAGCAATACTGTGAAATCATCCTGACAAACCTACTGTGAATCGTATTCTTGTAACTCATGACATAATAACTGTTTACCAATAACTGTATTTTACTGACAGTTGTAGAAGTTGCATTTCCTTTGAACTGTGGCAAGTCTTCCTGGATTACTGGAGGTAGTGGCAGAGCATTGTGGCTGGAAAAACCATTGATGCTGTTTTGAGGAAGTGGAAAGTCCATATTCCGCTGGAACTTTGGTTAACAAATCTTTACCTTGACATTGAGCCATCAAGAACTGATCTGAGACTCTCTTACCTACAGGGGTTTACTTGTTTCCTTTTTGTTGAACATTGGAGTTAAATTCACATTGAATCCTGTTGAAGGGTACTCAGCCGTGTTATTGAGAGATTATCAAAAAACTGTGAATATTGTTGGTTATTTGAATTGCCATATATTCTTCTGGTTACATGTGATTTTATTGAATGAGAAAACAAAGAATCAATTTTTTACAAACATAAAACTATAAAAATAATAACACATTTTGTATTTCATTGTTTTTGCAGGGTTCCCACCACACTCAGCAAGCCCCCCCCTTTTGTAAATAGGTTTTCCCCACCCCAAAACCTACTATTCCCATTACCAACCACATTTAATCAGTCTTCTAAAATGTGCTATTTTTTTCCTGAGGTTTTGGGTCCGTCTAATTGCACTCTTGTTATCTATTCGATAACATCATTCCATACCATTTCTCTTTGTATTTTATATTTAAGTGTGAGGGCTAGACATCCTGTGTTAGTGTTTCCCTTTAGTTTTGTTGTGCAGGAAAATCCTCAGCAGAGTAGGAATAGTGAGGCATTTAGTATTGTTTATACTTAAATAAAATGGCATGTGTTGAACAATTATCAAACCGTTGTCCACCTCACATTGCTGACGCCTCACAGTAGCTTTTTGAAGCCAGGGAGTGTGGTGGCTCCTCAGGGAGCACTGACATTGTAAATAATTCAAGGTAAACGGCGTGTTGAGTGTCAGAAGAAGGATGCAGACGCTTTGAGGACATTTTCATGGAAGGTTTATTTAATAATAATAATATGACGGCCTAACTGTCCATATGGCTACAGGGTATTCCCTACCTATATGATAAAACAAGGTGCTCCTTAGTCATCTCTGAATGTCCAAAAAGAATAAGTCCACCACCCAAAAACGATTATCTGACCCTATCACTTATAGAAACAAAAATATAAGGGCAGAGAATGACACCCTTTTCTTGCTCTGTGTGTTCTGTACTTGTCTTATTTGCAAAGAACTTCTTCAAAATATATGATTTTCAATAGCCTTTTCGACCCTTCTTTTCAGTTTTTGCAACTCTTTCCTCAGGTTGGTATATTTACTTTCCAGTTCGGGATTTACCATAAAGTCTACCCTGGCCTTCAGTTCCCCATACTTTTTCTTTCGTATCTCCCACTCTTCTACTTTTGACAAAGGATTTGATTTCCTCTCTTCCCAGGGTAGAGATGTACCCATTTTATTATTCACTCTTTTGGGTATCTCTATTATTTGCTTTCTCTCATTTAAAGTATCCAGCATCGTTATTGTATGTTTTCAGCTCTTCTCGCTTTCATTGAGATAACTCTTTATTGATATTTCACTTTCATTCACGTACCTTCTGGGGAATGTTATTTTTCTCCTGCTCACGATATCACAGTTCAGATTTATCAAGTTTACATTCACGCTTTTATTAATTTGTACTGAGACAAGTTTTCTGGTTCATATAATGATCATCGGTTGGCTTCCTGTACCTCCAATTTCCCCCATTACCTTCTGTATTATCAGGGAATGTCTGTGGGGTTCTCACAATTCTTACCTCACTTCCATTCCTCCTCTGCACTGTCAAACCATTCTCTGAAATGTCCTTCTTAGGCAGTGTCTACTTTTCCTCTCGGCGTCTCCGTATTTCATAGTCGGAGGGAGTGAAATCTGTGGCAACGGGATGTGGGGGGCCTTTACCTTTTTCACCAGGGGGGAGGGGTGGTGGCCTCCAGCCCTGAGGAGGCTCAGAGCGGTGGGATTACTGTATGGTAATACTCTCTCTCCGATCCTCTCCATTGCCTGGGAGGAGAAAGTCACACCCCTGCTGGGTACTAATGTTTCTTATAGACTGCAGACTTTCCAATGAGAACACTAACTGAACAGTCCAATGGCTACAATCGATCTTTAGAGCTATGGTCATGGGTGGGTTCTACCAGGTATTATGAGCTCTGAAGGCTGAGTTAAACGCCTGAGCACAGCACCTATATTTAATTAGTTCTATAAACCCATAACACTCAGAACTCTCCAATGTTCTGGTCTATTAAGCTATCATAACCTGCATCACCCATGATACTGTGAGGCATGGATACTCGTTATGTAGCATTCTAAATGCTTTGACCTTCACTATCATGATGCCTAACTAGCATAGTCTCTGGTGAAGGAGCATGGTCATTGTATTCTGAAGAGCTGCGCAATTTGTAACCATGAAATATATAAGTATATCAAAGCTATTACTGAAATCCACCAGGGCTATTGTAGGGAGTTGGCGGTAGGCCTGACACACTGATGGTAGCCTTATAATTCAATGTTATAAATAATCTTAAGGGTACACAAACATATCTGAAGTCTATATCAGCTAGTATAGCCCACAAATGGCCACAGAAGAATGCTCTACTTAAGCTTTTTAGTCTTGAGCAGATGGTCTGGACCAGCCATAACAGTCATTATGGGTCCTGAAGACCTAGTAAAAGACCTGAGCATAGCACTGGACTGAATTTTAATGAGGCTTATGGCCCCACAACACCCAGCACAAGGCCACCCAAATGGGTGGTATGTACTGCTTTCTAAAGTGCCCAGAAATGCCGCCAAAATAATAGAGGGATGGCCCACACATGACACACTGACAGCAGCCAGTGGGAGCAATTATATATTTGGTGTTGCTGCCCCAACCTGGGTGGCGTAATGGAGAACACAGATGATGGCAGATGTGGCAGTTGATTAATGCACTAGAGATATGGATGTGGTGCTGGCAATTGGAAATCTTGCTTTGCTAGTAGTGCATTGAACCGAGGACTCAAGCAGATGGTGAATGATCCACAGCGTGGGATGAGGACAGTGACCGTTGCTGACAACCTATATGGACTTCTGGATCAGAAGACAGACACCTTAGGGGACACAAGGATTGCCGGGAGCAGCACTGTCAGTGAGTGGCACCCAGAGGGTCTGCCAGAATGCTTTGAGCCAGCAGAATCCATATCAACACAGGCGATTTTTTTCGTGGAATCCATGCATCCCAATTGTTTCTCAGGATTCTACAGTTCGAATCTGGATACTCGTTCTAATCGCTGTCCAGAATTGGTGCCTGCAATTAGCTATATTCGCAATCTCAATGCCACCTAGCCTAATAGGATTGTTGTCTCTGTCTTCCCTCTGTTTCCCCTTGAAACACTGGTGTGTAGGCGCGTGATAAATGCCATAATATATCATATCACTTTTACATTGGTTTTCCCGCAGCACGCCAGAGGACCATGTGTTGTGTTTATCACAACACATGTGTCCACTCCATTTCAACACCAACACATGTTTTTGTTGTTGTAATATTCTACCTTCTAGACCTGTTATACTTATATATAACGTAAAACTACATAGCCCAGCAGTGTGCTGAATTTTAACGAGGTGTATGGCCCCACAACACCCCCATACATACCCCCGCAGACATGTTTGCAATTAATCGAGCATAACTACCTGAACTCTGTGTTCTCACACATACATCCAGTCGTGGATGCTTTGACTGTGAATAACAACACAACACAGGACTTCCGAATAAACTGTTAATTGTAAATCATGTCATATTTTGTTTAAGAGATATATGCAGCATTTAACCAATTCAACATCAGCTGTGACAGAATATATATCATATTCATCAAAGCACTAATTGCATGGTGTATGTGTGCTAATGTACGTGGCGCAAACACATAGCTGGTCGGAAGTACACTTGGGCTTGCAAACCGTTCTGACGACTGCCCCACCACCTTTCTTCTTGGGACAAGATTTGTAGACAGTGTAATTCTGATTCTCAAGTATTATCACATTATATGTCCCACCCAAAGTGAATTGTTTAGTGGAAACATGTTTCATTTCCATACGGATAATGTTATTTCTCAACACATTTAGGGGATACGAATAAGTATATTGTCTGTCTCTCTCTCTGTCTCTCTCTTTGTCTCTCTCGCTCTCTGTAATACGCTGCTAAATTACATACGGCCAGTTATCGCTGTTCCAATTGTGTTAAGGTGATGTGGTGTAATGTAAATAAAGCAGTATCTGTTACCATGAGCTCGGCCATCTTGTTATATATGTGAAAATCTGCTCTGTCAATCTTTCTGAGCTGACATGGGCCTTTGAAAGTATTTCAGATAGATGTGGCAGTTCTGGTGGCTGACCAAAGACCCTATTAAATCTGTAAAGCTCATTGATGCTTCTTCGGAGGTTTTGGGCAACTCTGATAACCATCTTTCTGAGGTCATGGCTTTTGTGAGCAGCTGATAAAAGTAGGAAGTTGGGCGCATTCTCGGTGTACAGAGGGAGAATGATGCTGGAATGGATCTACCCTTCCGATCTCCGAAGAGTGGGTGGCTTTTAAAAAAAAACGCACACAAACATATGGACAATTAAGCAAGGAAATATTGTCATCTGTTATATATGTTTAAATAAAGGCAGGCACTTTAAATAAATTAAAGAAAATAAATTAAAATGTCCAGCGGTGACGAATGAAAACTTGTCATGTATTGAACAGAGGATAGCACAGGGGCAACACGCTGTTCTTGGAAGCAAGACCACGCAGAGCAAAAGAGGTTTGAATCCCGGATCTGCGCTTAGGTACGGTATTAGGCGCTTTATAAAAAACTATTAAATAAATACATGTACGGCATATTTGACTTCTGTAGAAATATATTTTCTGGAAAAATGCTACATGGGATCCAACACGTACACTTTGATAATTCTGTATATACTTTATCAAGAGAGACATATGAATGATTATACCTTCACTACAACGTATTTATTTTTTTATTTATTAAAAGAGAAAATAAATCTGGTGTTTATATTGCACGTAATGGTGCAATCCAATCTCTAATTGCATGACAGGGATTCAAACCCATTGTCTTGTTTCTATGACATCTGCTTTGCCTCTGAGCTGTCCATCAATTTTGTTAATGAAGTATTTGTGTAATTCCCATGTGCCACCTTATCTACTTAACTGTGCAGGGGGTGGGTGAGGGAGAGGTACTGGAAGGGGATCATGTCTGGTGAAGACCAGAAGCTGGAGAAGATTCAGGGTGGCAATACACAGAGAGGTCACGTCTATCCTGGATTGTTCACCCATCTTTTTAGCTTCATTACATTTGGTTGAATATACACAGTTAGTGGGGGACATGAGGAGCATTGTTAATGGACACATCAACCACCCAAATGTATGCAAGTATGCAGGTGGGTGGTCAGAAATATTTGAGACCTACCTTAGGTTTGTTAATGTTAATGTTAAAGGTATTTATATAGCGCACCGTCACCAACAGAGTTGGTCTCCAGACGCTCTCAGACTGAGAGTGAGGGAGTTGGTTTTCTACTACAGGCACGCAGAAGGCTTGGCATTCGAGACGGGGAGATTTTGACTCTGCCCGTCATACTTTGGCAGCCAGCTTTTTGTCTTCAATCTTCAAGCCATGTCCCCTGATTACAGAAAATGTGACGAGCAGTACAATTTAGAGCCTTCTACAACATAGGGATTTTGTAATTTTGTGGGTGTTTTTTACAGACAGAAGAGTGGAAATGATATCTTTCTCATCATTCTGTTAAGTGTCCATACCTAATATGAAATCCACCCATTTTACCTAACTCCGTCTACCCCACCCACTCATCCTGTTGCCAGTCTCCATACACTCTACCCACATATGTTCTACCCCATATAGCCGAATCCCATCCTGTTGACTTTTGTCTTGTGCGATCGATTTGGCTTAATGTTTGCAGAAAATTTTGTACGCCCAGGCCCCTCCCACCCTCAACCACAGATTGGAAAGTTTGGGAAAGATCTGTTAAAACATTTTAAAAAGTTAAGGGAAAAAAACGCATTTGGCTTACTCCCCATTCATGTTCCCATAGACAAAAAGGTCAATTTTTGCTCAACAAATTTGCACCAGGTTTGAAACGACTTGGGCTTGATGCGTTGACGGGCAATCCTTTTGTGGATTGGGGTTGTTACTTTGGCTGTGTACACTGTACATGTTCCCCTGATATGTTGATTTTGTCGTTTTCAACACTGCAGGTGGACACCCTATAACAAAAAAAACGCATTGAAAAATACACTAAAATAGGAATTGAGAGGAATGTTGAATACACTCATTGTTCAGGATAGGATAGATTTTTAGTTTTAAAAAATATATTACTTACCTGTCATGTTGGAAAGATTAAGACATACTCTGCTCCTGTTTGCTCTGTAATTATTTTGACCATGGCATCCTTATGATGGTATGCAGTTTACAGCGTTCCCACTAACCCCAGTTCACGACAATGTTCTATTTTGCACATTTTTGATGATCAGTTGCAAATTATTTCTTTGTGATCAATTTCAGCGCAAGTGAAACCACAATGCAATAAAACATACGGTGATGAATAAATTATGCAAACCAGGAAAGCAACATTGGGTAACTTCCCAATTATTATGCAGAGAGCATCCAAGTGAGACACTCATCAGTCCAGCAGAAATGTACTGTGCTTTTGTGCATTTTGCTTACACTTGTAATGTGTGGCCAGCTCCTGTCTGGGAAGTTGTTCCTCTGGTGAACTCTGATGGGAGTTGCCTTTACTTTATTCCATTTTGGCTTGGATGGTATTTTGCTAATCGATGGCCTTAATACATTTCCTGAATTTGTAATTGGCTATGTCTTTTTTTTTTTGGATTGGCTGTGTTCAAGGTTCACTACTCCAACGCTTAAATACTTTGGCAGAATTCAAAAGCGAGAGGGTAACAATTCAGAATCGCTGGTGTGACTGGGGATGCCATTTGCCAACAATGGCGACTTAAGCAGAGTTATTGTCCTGGTTTCCTTCCATTTGAAGCATATGGGATGGTTCACATGAGGCTATACACAAAGAGTGTGACACTCAAAAAACATTTTGCATGGTGAAAAACGTAACAAACCACACAAATAGACAACACTTAAAAAATACATTAGAAACCAGTGTCCATATTACAGAATATTAGCCGGTCAGATAGAACAGTGAGTTAAGTGCACGCCCCTGATGTCTATGCACAGCCTGATGTGGCAGGTTCGCATCTCTGAAGCGTCAACTCAGCCGTTCATCCTTCTGATGTTGATAAATGGAGTACCACTCTGTGGGATAATAATACCTTGTGTTATTTCAGTGCTCTGAGAGATATGGATGTGAAGCGCTACATAAGAATTGCATTAGAAGCTTGGCACTGATGCAAATTCAGTTGTCCACATTATTGGCACGAGGGAGAAAAAATCCAGGAGTGTAAAACACATTTTCTGTAACGCATGTTTGCACCTGCACAATATTTGTCCAAGTGTTAATACGGAAAGGTAATGGCACTAGAACAAAGTGTTCCCTTCTACAAACATGAATTGAAAGAGTGTTTTTTGTACTAGGACTGTTTTTGGTGCCATGCAAATAGCATACACAATTTCACTTAAGCAACGTTTCTGTAAAATGGACTATGGTCTGAAATTCAACTGGCATTACCTGCAGTTGTCTTCACTGAGGTGGACAAGTCGCTGTTGAGCGAGTCTGAAATCCTGCTCCCAAACCTAGTTCAAGAATGGTTCTGTGCAGTGCATACCACTGTAATCACAAGCCTTACCTCCAAAATCCGATACTTGCCAGTATCTTTCCATGTGTTGCAAAATTCATGCATCAGAACGCAGTACTAGCAAAGATTCCAAAGTGAGACCTGAACCAGTGGATCGCAATCGTAAGAGGACGCATGATGACGCGCAAATACCATTAATTAGCAGCAAGATGCCATGCAGAACGATAAACCCAGAGGGAGACATAGAAGCCACAGCAACTCTACATTCTGATGCCACAACGTTGAACATGGTGAATTGTAGAGAAAGGCAGTGGTGAAATGCGAGTGGCAAGGAGACTCCATGGAGCAGCCGTAGGAAGACCAGCAAGCTTGTGTTTGAAATCGGATGCAAAATAGACAAAAAGGGACATTCAAAGTGGATTCTCCCCAACAACCTGCATACGGCAGGGGCCAATAGTGAAAGCCCCACAATGCAAACCTGGAGATTTGCCCTCCTGGGCCACCATGGCAGTCCAAAAGCATATCCACATGGAGAAAGTGGTCGGGACTTAGCCCCTTACTTTTAACATTTCTTAATTCTGTCATATATGGGGAGGGAAAGGATAAACGAAAGCAGCAGGAATTAGGAATTGTGGGTTATTTGGGTGAGGTCAGAGGTGTCGATGGAGTATCACCAAGGGGCCAGCAGGAGGGAAGAATGAGCAGTTGACTGTGGAGGTGATTACTGTAGCAGGTTAAGTATTGGCTAGACAGTGGAAGTGGTACTTTTGTGTGAGTGTGCATGTGCTTGTCAAAAGTGTGTTTAGAAAGATTTGTGTAAGAAGTGGTTGTGACGTGGATGGCACTGAGTGAAAGGAGGGTGTTTGAATAGTAGTTGCTTGTGTGAGGAATGGTAGGTGCAGGGAATAGTAGTGTGTAGGACGGAGTAGTAGTTTAGAGGACGGACTATCAGTGTGGAGGAGTGGATTAGGAACATGGAGAAGGGATCAGTAGAGCACAGGGACGACAGTGCGGCGGGTCGGAAGGAGTCAGACACTCTGAGGACATTCTAGATTATCTTTATTGAAATTATAAAAATAAAGCTTACATTTCCCTGTTGCTAGAGGAAATACCCTACTTATCTAAAGGAACTAAATGTGCTCATCAGTTGTCAGGAATTCCAAAGTAAAAAAGTCCTCCATCCAAACTAACTGTACCTGAGCGTACCACTATATATAACTAAATTCAATAGGCTAAGAGAATGTTTTTTCTTCCCGTTTATTCTTCTCTGCCAATTGTCTCTTTATCTATATGTTTCTCTTGGTTACAGACATTTCTTAACGTGCCCTTCTTAGGCAATATCTGTAATCAGCCCTTGTTGTTTTTCAAGAATACTCTTGGGTTTTGTGCTTTCTGTAGGTCTATATTTAGTATATGTTTCCTTCAAATAGTTCCTTGATCGATTGTCATAACTTGTAGACTTCCTGATTTAGATTTTTCTTGGTTTCCTTTTAGACTGTTCTTGTCAAGGATTCTTTTTGTTAGGCTGTCTCTTCTTTTATTGTGTTCACTTGACAGCTTTATTTCTTGCCTGTCATTACATGTTCCTAGGTTGTACTTTCTCCAGCATTCAACTCAGAAGGTATAGGATATCTTTGCTTTCTGCTTGGAGATTTGTTTCAAGTCTCTGTTGGCTCCCCACCTGGGTTGATTAAATCTGTCGTTTATGTGTTTTTTCACATCTTTTCTGAACTGTTCTCTTTAATGATATTTCATCCTCAGGATTGGGATGAGTTTCTCTCTTCATAAGATTACTCTGAATAAGATATCCACCTTCTTGAACTGGATTATTTCTTACGTGATTTCTCGTGCCTTTAAAATTCTGATTACACAGTCATATTTTATTTCTCCTCCTTAATACTGGGATGAGTTTCTTTTCCAGTATAATGATGCCCCAGAGGCCCCTCACTTTCTTGGATTGCCTTGTACCTCTCTGTGTGCAGTGGAAGGTTGCAGGAGTCAACTCTCGCTCGTCCATGATTTCACACTCCTTCTGCTCATCGTCTCTCCATTCTCGCATCCTCGCAAGTTACTGCCAGGTATGGGCACTGGCGATTGGAAGCTATTCACGTATTGGGGAATGGTAGTCTTGACATCGTTGTTCAGGCGTCCTGCCCACCATGCAGGCAAATGTGCTCACGCCACCATCAGGTTCCTCTGTCTTCTATTTCTCCCTGTAAGACTCTTTTCGCAGTTGTACACCATGGCGCTCCGGCGTTGGACTGCCATTCTGCTGCTTGTCGAGTCACATGCTCTGTGATGGGCCTCAGCTCCACCTCCACAAAGCATGATGATTTCAGGGGACTTCACCTGCGCATAGCACTCTCCTTATTCTCCCCTTCTCGCCCGGTAGATACATGTCTCTTGTTAAAGAGATCTGCCTTTATTTTAGCATTGCCTTCAGTCAAATGTAAAGATGTCGCTCGATTATTTATAGGAGACAGTCCTGCGCATGCAGCTATAGTAGGTGGTCTAGGGAGTTCCTCACAGGAATGGGAGCATTTGCCCCCAAGGGTGGAGTCTCTCCTGGTGAGGTCCCACTTGCTTTGACTCCAGCTATGGTTTTGCAGAGAGGTCTAACCTCCCTAGCCTCATAGGTAGCGGTTCCCCTTAGGGAGAAGGAACATACCTGCGAGTCATCACAAGGGGTAACATCAGAACATTGATTTGAGACCTAGGAGGACCACAACACTTCACCACAAACAAACCACTGAACCCCTTCCAATCTGGCTTTTGACATGGACACACCAGTGAGACTACTGCACTTCACATCCTTGCCGATCTCCACAACATTACTGACAAAGGACACACAACTCTACTTCCACTGCTCGTCTTCTCTGCAGCCTTTGACACCAGCGACCACACCATTCGACTCAACATAGCCCGAAGGAGCAAACTCTCAGGCGCTATACTTGACTGGTGCACCTCCTTCCTTACTGACAAAAAGCACATTGTCAGCATGCCCTCTTTTCGATCCAATCCCACCTAGGTGAAGTATGGTGTCCCGCAAGGCCCCTCGCTAGCTCCACTCGTTTTCACCTATATGTTGAATTCCTCAGACAGACCCATAGCAAACATAACACCCATTTCCACCAATATGCAGATGACACGCAAATATACTTCTAAATCTCATCCCCCCTCACAATTCCATACCCTTAAAAGTGGTCTCTTCACCATCCCCACCTGAATGGCCACCCACCCACTCCCTCAATCTCAACCCTTCCAAAAAGGAATGCCTCCTCATCTTACCCCCATAGACACAAATGCACACTCACCCACTAGATCAAATAACTTGCCATGGACAACCCACACATATCACTCCCCACACCTATAAAATCCCTTGGCTTCACCAGCGTTTCCCACATTTCCTTCACACACCCCGTAGCTGTTGTCACCAAAATATGCAACCTACAACTAGGTTGTCCTCTTGTTCAGAGGAGAATTGCATAGCTTTTAGGTGCTGGAATGCCAGGTGGGTGGGAACAGACTGATATGCAAATGAATATTTCTCCTCTGTGAAAGGTACAGCGAGCTAAAAAATGGTGGCAGTGGTGGCAGACCCTCTTGATTGGGAACCTACCCATAGAACAGATTATTTGGCCATGTTTGTTCTCGGTAGAGGGGCTCCCAGCACTTTGCATAAATCCCCACACATAACCCTGGCCCTCCATTTCCTCTACTATCCGGTGTCATCCATACTTCCCATGCTATCCTGATAATATTTTCTAATGTCATTTTCACTTGCCACCTTTTTCAAACGTTGAGCCTTTAAGCCCCTCCAGTCCCTGTGGGCAGGGCCAGTGCTGAACACAATTTCAAATAAATAAATAAGTGTAAGAACATTGAAGGGACAGGAGATTGGTGGGAGGAGTATAGCAGAGGTTATACGAGGAAAAAGTAGAAAAGGGTGAGGTGAGACTAAGTATCTTAGATGAGGAGCCTGAATCTCACCGGGCTTTTGTTAGGCACAATCCCCACACTGTTGTAAAGGAGTAGCCACTTGATAGTGTAAGCAAAGTTAGGCAGTCCCTGAGGGTGTTTAACGAAATGCTGAGTTCTGCCTTTAATTCCTCACCACTTGCAAAGGTAGAAATAGACTGAAGCGGTCAATCGTCGGTATTTACTAACCGGGGTCAGCGATTTCTCGGTTAGGGTGTAGGCGGTGCATCAGGCAGGGTAAGATGGACAGCTGTTGGGCCCACAATATCTTCAATAAAGCCATTAAGCTACCTCTGAGTTTGACATTGCTTCTTGTGCCATCTGAAGGAGCATTCATGTGATGCTTCGTCTGCATCAATTTCTGGCTCTCTCATAGTTGGAGGAAACTGGCCTGGTGAGGGGTGAAGGTCATTGGTCTTCCAACCGTGTGGGTGTCATAAGTGCATCTCAAACCACAAGCATGTAATGTTGAGTTTAAATGTGTAGCCCAAATACATCTGCATAAATAGAAACAGGTGTAGCAGCGCCTTCGGCAAAGCAGATAACATAGTTTTAGTTATTTAAACACATTTCAGCATTCAAACCTTTAGTGAATTCATGTACATACATTATAAAAAGATGATTACAAAATCTAATATTAAAAAGAAAAAGTGGGGAAATATCCAAGACACAGTTAGCATGCAAGCGATAAAGACTCAGAGGAAAAAGAGTCACAAAGCAGGGGTAGATGTTTTTCAAGTATCATTTAATCAAATACAATTGTTGAAGATAATGTTGAAAGAAAAGGGAGGGAGTCAAAGAAGTAGAATCAAAAAGATAATGAGTGTGGCTAAAGGAATCAAAAATATTATAACTCCAATACATGCTGCTTTTTTGCCATCATCTAGTCGACATTCGTTCACTACAATCTTGAGGCAGGAGGTTTCTTCCTTAAGCACTTGGTTGCAATGTTGATAATCAGCTATAATACATTCTTAGTTATTAGACAGATTCCATTCTTTGATTTGTCTTCTTCACAGGCTCTTCAGATGCTGCTGTCTAGTCAGTCCTGGACCCACGCTCTTCTGCATGTTTGCAAGAACAATGCTTTTCCGAGCATGTATTAGTTCTCTTGAAAATGGTATTTTCATGTTTTTGATGATGTAGTTTCTGTGATCGTGAATTTAAACTTTTAGTTTCATTTTCTCCACATGAGGCATGTTAATCATGTGAGTCAAAATATTGGGGCCTATTTTGCTTCATAATCTGACATCACCCCCTCATGTAATGGGTGCTGCTAGTGTCCATTCCGTCATCAATCATGGCTGTTCAGGAAGATGTGATGGACTTGTTCCTGGGTCATGGATTTCAGGGTGAGGATCCCCCAGTTAGGCCTCTTGAAAATGTCAAATGAGTGTGACGCTGTTTCTTCCTTTTCTCTACTGATGCATTCTCTAGTGAAACGATTCTGGGCTGGGGTGCCTTGTTCGTGTGCACTACATTTTCCTTAAGCTATTTTATGGAGCACCCAGGCTCTGGCGTTAAATTTCTCATTGATTTATTTTCAATTGTTTTCTGCTATTCAACACTGCTGGCATTTTGGTTTTCGTTGCGTCCCACCCAACAACCCAACCTCACTCCTCGACTGTGTACAGGCATTAAGTGGGGCAACGGTTCTGAACTGGTTTTCATATATGCCACTCTGCCCCCAGATGATCTGGACTTTGGATGGCAGGTGTATCCCCAACATTCTTTCTACTTAGATAAACCCTTGCAGTTCAGATGTTCGATCCCGATCTGGGAAGGATTGGAGAGGATGTTGTTGTATCTGCAAAACGTCTGGGCCTTCCCTGGCTACTCAGTATAACATTCTCTCTTATCATATAGTCAACACTGCTAACTTTCACGCCTTTCCAGAACTTCAAGGACATGGTTCTTGGTATTTGAGGTCACTAAGATTTTTTCTGGGGAGTCTACAGGTGATATACCAGCCAGATTATCCTTTTAAGTGATCATGATTGTCCTCTTGGTAGAGCTCATTGTTTTGGGGGGCTGGGGGCAACTAGAAATGCTTTAATGTGGCTGATTTAATTTGTATTGACAATTGCCTTTGCAATGAAATTAGCCCTTATTATAGGTAGGGCAGTGCCTATTCGATTCCCTCTACATGCTATTGCTTGTGTTAGCAGCACTATCAAATGAATGCCAAAGGACTGTCAGGTGGTCAGTGAGTGCAAGTGACCAAAAACAATAACTATAGTGGGGTAAAAGGGCAAGAATAAATAACTTCCACATGTGCTTCTCCAAGAGACTCAATTACTCTGTATGTCCATATGTTTTCCGATGATGAGGTAGAAAGACATAGAACTAAACGATCTGCCTGGAGACATCTGTTCTGGTGTGGTACTTTGTTTCTTAACTACAGGTCAATTTCTATCAATTTCAGTTTCTTAAACTTTTCCGTTCTGCCCAAACCCAACTTCCACTTAAATCATGTCTAATCAGATAGTTATGAGGTTGAACATATACCCAACCAACCTCATCCCGAACCCCCCATAACAACTTGTATGGGTCTATACTGGTTAACAGAACATAAAATGCAACTGTATCACTGTTCAGAGAGCTGATGGGCTGGCTGGATGGATGGAGCGTGTGACGTGCCAACAAGGTGTGTCCTAGATGTTCAGGGCATCCTGTTCAATGAGCACCCACACAGTGTTTCCGCACCATAATGTTCATGTCCACTCCAGAGTGAAAAGGTGGAGCCGACGCCAATGAAAGGAGGGTAAAACAACTCTACCAATCAAGGGCCGGCACACAAATGGGGGATGATGATCGTTTGGCAAACCGCACTGGAACACAATCACTTTGAAGGTCGGCTTTCAAGCGCCAACTCCAGTCCCCAACAGGGAAGACTGCAGAGGCATCTGCTCAGCTACTTTTGTCAGTGTGTAGCTTCCTGCAGAGAAGACGAGACAGAAGGCTTCCCAGGGACCTGCATGATCCCTTTCTTCTTTGTGCTTTGGCATTTTCCTAATATGACCAGCCACAATAGTAGACATCCTAGGGCATAAGGGATCTGTTGTGTGATGTAGGTCTTCTTTATGCTTTGGACTTGCCCGTTTACAATTATTTTCGGGAAAATAAACAAGTGCTCTATTTTGGACAATTGCATGTTGGCATAAAAGGATTAATTTACCTACACTTTGTCAATGCCAATGAAGAGGTGCAGAAGCTGCATGCTGTTTCCAAAGATCTTTTTGCATTAAGTCACAAGGCACCTTACACATTTTTGAGTTGTTCTGAATGACCCTGACATTCTTTTCAGACACACACGTTAAAAGGTAGTGTTCAACATATGTATGGACACACGACCCTAGAAAAGTAGCAACTTACAATGTACTTTTAAACATGTCCAAAGCACTCAGCATTTAAAACAAGCTACGAGCCTTTAATTTATATACTCATGCAGTGAATGGCAAATTAAATTACATCTAAAATTGTGCAAAATGAGTTTTATCTCAATCATCTCTATTAAGTAGGCTGTTCAAAAGGCATCAACTTAATTAAGATTCATACATACCTTGAATGCTGAGTAGGCAGCTCTGGGAAACGTTTCAATGATACGCCTGTATTGTTTACACAAAGCCCCAAGCTACTGGGAACGAAATGGTATTGTTTCCATGTAAAGGTTCTTCCCACTAATTCATCTCACTTGGACAGGCCATCCCAATCCGCTCAAATGGTGATTACAGTCTTCGTTTTGTATTTTAAATTGAAGTTGGATCTAAATTTGTTTAATGAATTTAGCTTGAAGGGTCAAGGAAAAGAACATCTGGCAATGGCTTCTACTCGTCATTATTGGGGTTACACAAAGACTGCCATTATGATGTGGCGCTCATTAAAGGCAGCTATGGAGACACAGGCTGCCAGTTTCCCTAAATGCATTTTCGTCTAAGGATCGCACAAGAATGATATTTTGCCAGTTCCCGTTTTTATTCTTTGTGATTTGTTTTAGGAGAAAAATAAACCTAGTTTGCCTGGCACACCATTGTTAGACCTCAATAAAAGCTATGGAGCTTCATTACAAGTTGGGTGCTGAGGTACAATGCTGGCGCTAATTCCAATACTATGTTTTGGTGGTAACAGAATTACCACCAATTTTACCACAATGCCTAATTCTGGCTCTGGATGTGAAATTGGAGGCATTCCTTCTGGAATATTGCTGAATGTAACTCCCTCCTACTCCAGTAAATATTGGAAGATTTACAGTGGCGGAATTACTGCTTCTGGTAAATTCTCCAAAATCCTCATGGGGTACTGTTCACTCTAAAAATCGGGACTAACATCACCACCGCCCCACTCATAAATCTGTGGTAAATTAGTGGGACCGAGTGGAGGTAATTCCTCAGGAATTACTACCAAATCCACAATGAGGTCCTTCGTGTTTACCAATTGCTGAACAGTCCTACAATTAAAGTCCTACGATTAATTCTACGATTAAAGTAATTCAAATTGAAAAAAGTTCAAATACATTTTCACTTTTAAGAAGACCTTGGATTGCTTTTCATTTGTTTGCTATTGTTATGGGATATAGAATTGTGCAAGTTAACCTATCCATCAATGAGTTTCCAGTAACATAAAAGACAATAAGGGTGGACTTCAATTAGTATATGATCTCATTTGGGGTGCCTTTATTTTAATTTATTTATACAAAATTGCATGTTTTGTATTGCTTTTAGATTACAATCATGCTCATGTAAGAGACACATTCCAAATATACTCTTGAATAATATCAATCAATTAAGATCATTGATTCCTGCATGCTTGAAGAGAAAACATATGGGATGTGAGCAGGGGTGTTTGCAGATGTTTTGTGCCTGTACATGAGTCCTCCTGTCTGACATGGCCAGGTCAACTGTCTCTTGCTCTTTGGTTGTTAGCATGAGCTGAACATATCTGTAACCCAACATAGCAACATGCCTGCTGAGCTCTCAGGGAAATGTGGCCTCTTTGGAGCCCTTTCAAACCTGTGACCCAATAATAATAAGGGAACATTCCCCCACACAATTCTTCCACTAGAGGTTAGAGCGCTGATATTCAATGGTATGCTGGTGGACAGAAGCAAAATCATGGAGGGGCGCAACGGCACATAATCCAGTATGGCTATCCCAGCAGAGAGTGACCCATCTGTGTAACACAGGGAAAGGCAAAGGGTTTTAAGAAGAGTGAAGGTAGACTGTGGAAACATGAACCTAAGATCTCAGATGTCCTAGTGATTTTTTTCAGTGTATGAACATCCCCTGGAGCAAATACAAACTTCACAAATAGAATGCAACAGGGTAACGCTGATCCAAGTGCTGTGTTTCTTTGTTCTGCCCTATAGAGTTTATTCTTGGCTTACACAACCTGGTAGTGGCTTGCTGACCTTGAAAACACCTCGAAAATGGCCCAACGTGTGTATCCATTGTAATGTCCTTCTGTTTTATTATGGAGTGGGGATGACAACAAATAAACTATTGCAGTTGTCGAAGCAAATCAACATTGAGATTCTTGCTAAATCACATTTGAGTGTGAATTTAAAGACTGAGGTTGTGTCTTGTGGAGATAGATGAGGAGGTGGACATTGCATGTCACTGCATTTATATTGAGTGCAAATATTTGTGAGCATTGCACTAAAGTCGATGGCCATATTTGTCGCCTGTTCTACTGTTACTCGGTGCCCCTAAAAGATTGAACCGGTTGCATAGTAAGGTTCTTGGTTTGAGTGTGCCAGAATGAAGACTTTCTGTTGTTGACCTACTGATGCATTTAGGTTATTCTAGGGCCACTCTTCATAGGTTTATGTTCTGCTTCAAAATGCCAGAGAATTTTATAATTCTAAATTGCTCCAAGACAACATTTATTCTTATACTGCCAACCCCCATAAACCCCCCATATTTCCATTTCCCAATCTTCTCAGAATCTATCAAAACCACAGATTAAGTAACATCTCTTGGTGTTTTGTTATACATCACTGTGCCTATGATTCCTCAGTTAAACATCTAGAGCTCCTATCCCATAATTTGTTATCTTGACAAATCTGCTATCTCTTGTGAGATTACTGTGCTACAATTAACCGTACAATCATCATTGCTGAACTAAATTATTGCAAAGTCCTCTTCCTATGAGTAAACAAGAAGAGCAGTGTGCACAGGTTACCCTTAACACTGAAGTTCACACTGTCGCCCATACTCCCTGGAGGGAGTATATTTCTCCCATTCTTAAGAGTTTGCTCGGCTCCTGGTACAGGCAAAAGTGAATTCCAAAACCATGACCCGCTCAGGCTTGAGCCGAATGTTCTCCTAAAGACTCTCCTTTTCTCTTCTTCCTTCCCTTTCCCCCTCCCCTGCTAAAATCCCCATTTGCGGCAGTGACTGGCAGCCTAGTTCCTTTTTAGTTCTACAGGGCACAAGGCCTAGTAGGACTGTTATTGTTATATTTCTCCCCTGTTCACCCCTTCTTTGTCTCGTGGTGCGCTGAAGCACCATTTGTTGTATATGAGCCTTACAAATGACAAATACATACAAGAAAAATAAGTTAATAAATTGACCATAATGTACAAAAAATGTAACAGGCAAGCCTCACCCTATTTAAAAGAGATGAGCTCTTCTTACCAGCTAGCTTGTTGGTTAAGATCAGCCAATACGTTTTTAGCAATGCTGTCCCATTTCAGAGGCAGAAAAGCCTTGGATGCTCCTTCTATGTTTTGGTATCATCCCTATGGAATTCATTGCCATGGGGGATTTACAGTGCCAGGAAATTGCCATCTTTCAGAAGACAATGAACAATCTTACTCTTCCTAGCTCACAGGCTTGAAAGATGGCTAAGCCTGCTGATGATGTTCCACACATGCTCATTTCTTAAACACCTTTAGCTGGTGCATATATATCAACTTGGCCACTAGCACAAATACAAAATCAATACATCAAACCAAATCAAAATAGTGCACCTTAAGGGCTGGACACGTAAAAGCTGAATTGAAAACTCTAGGAAAATGTAAATTGTGGGAGAGAATATCTACAAATAACAGAAAAACGTTATTCCAACTCCACAAGAAACTAAAGCAAGTTATGCAGTCATTGCAATAGCCAATCATGACAGGTTTTCCCTAGTAAACGGCATGAAAGAGACGTAGGCAATGTTGCCTGGTGTGTGGGCCGCACAAGTTTATATCCCGTTGGGATTTTTCAAATATTACAACAATTTAATAATCCAGTTTTGGAAGATATTTGATTCATAGATTATATGATTTATTTGTTAATCTTCAAACATTGGTATATTGTTGCTTTCTTGTAGGCAAACATCATTGAGTGGCCAATGCATTTTGGACTGTGTAGTCCTTCATCAGGGCCTTGTCTAATCAATATGGCAACCACATTCCATAACAACCGTCAAAATAATCAAAAATCAAATAACACATTATGGAAGATACGTTATGACAAAGAGGGTACCCACATACATATAGATAAAACATACACAGAGAAGAGAAAAAAACCAATTTTTCATTAAGCATATGTATCATCACAATATTTTGTTTTACTATTATAATTAGTTTGTGATGTATTATCACCTTGCTAAATCTTACCCTTAGTGTTGATGGTGGCATGCATACACTATTAAACGTGTGCTCCTCGTGTAAACATCACCCTGTTCTCAGGGTGAATCTGTTATCTTTATTAGTCGTAATGAATAAATGTTCTATTGTTGTGCTGATTATCTAAAAAGCTATTCATATGTGAGTGCATGCAGTAAGATGGCTCTATCATGCAGTTTGCAAATTTGTGCAAGGAGTTGAACTTTTAAAATGATGTTTGGGAATGCGATACGTTGCAGTTCAGTGTGCATCTGAATTGTCGTAATGCTGACATAAGCGTGGACCTCTATAGACATAGTGGCATTATTTAATTCAAATAGAATCCAAAATACAAAATCCTAATTAGCCTGATCTCTGCCAATATCTCTTACCTTCTGGGCGGCGTGAAAGCTGTCTCGCGCTCGCTCATTACCGTATGCTATCGTCTAACCAAATGAACCTGCGTCTTTATTGTAATAGCGAGGCTCCGGTAACTAGGGTAACTGCCACACTAAACATGGAAGAATGTCCGTGTGTTGGTGGCCATTTTGCGAGGGGCAAAAATTAAATAAACATGTTGTGTGTAAACGTGAAGGTTGAAACAAATCTTTAATAATGTCTATGTGAGTTCGAGGTGCACAACAAGTTCTGGCCTGATTGGGAGTAAAGGCATTATAAAAGATTACAAACCGAGAAACAATCTGTATCCTAAAACAATGTCTAGAAGGCATTGTGTGAAATAAATAATATAATAGCAATGTATATAATGTTAAACCTTCTAAGAAATATAGCGCCTAGAGGATATTCTAGAGAGTATAATAGTTAAAAGTGTGGTGGTATCTCTTGATGTACATATGGTATCTGAAAAATACAGTGAAATGAAAAATTACTGAATTGCCAAATGTAACTGATTGTTGAAGATAGTTGAAGATTTGATTGTGAGCATATCATATGGGTAAAATATTGAGAACGCTATAGTATTAACAAATGCCAAAAACATTTAGACTCAATAAATGGTCTCTGATGTCAAAACTTCTTGAGTTAACAAGATGTGCAATCTGCACGGTGAAACTGGAGTAATCAGGAACGAGTTATAGGAAACAGTTCAAATTTAATTCTTCATTCATCCTTCTAGGTGATAATGTGCCCAGTCGATCTATCCCATACGCCTCTCTTTGTTGTTGTCGTCTTCTTCTTGGTTCAATGCCTGATTGATAGTTATTCAGTATTTCTAGTATTTGAAATCTCAGTGCTACTGTGCAGTGTTTTTGGTTAAAGTGTCTGGCGACCGCTGAGTTCATATTCTTGTTACGTATGCAAGACTTATGTTCATTCATCCTGATTTTCAGTTTCCATCCAGTTTCTCCTACATAATATAGCCCACATGGGAAACGTATGCAGTAGATAGAGTTCTCCGTATCACATGTTCCAAAACATTTGAGTTGAATCTTGTCTCCGGAGTGGGGATGTGTTACTACGGTCTGTTTAATGACATTGTTGCAATTGTTGCAGTTAAGCATGGGTATGTTCCCTGTTGCTTGTGTTTCTGATGTATGTGTCTGATGTCCTTAGTGTTAACAAGAAGGTTGCGTACGTTTTTTGTGTGTTGGTACACAAACACTGGCTTAGTTTGAAATAATTCTGTAGTACGTTCATTACTAGTGAGTATGGCCCAATGTTTGGTAATGCATCTCTTTATTTGTGCACTCTGGGTTGAGAACTTAGACACGTACACTATCGCTGGAGCATCTTTCTTTGTTTTCTGTTCAAGAGTGCTAGTGGTCTTTGATGCTACTTTAGATAATGCTTTGTTCAATTCCTCATGGTTGTATCCTCGGGCAAGTAGTGGTCTGAAGTTTATGTAGTTCTTGATTTAGCTCTTCCTGGTCACTGATAATCCTTTTAAGGCATAGCATTTGGCCACATGGTAAGTTGCGCAATGTGTTCTGCGGGTGGAAACTCATGCAATCCAGAAGGTTGTTCCTGTCTGTCAGTTTAGTATAAATTGAAGTGGTAATCTGTTGTTGATTGACTTTGACTTCCACATCAAGATAGTGGATGTTGGGATTACCAATCTCTGCAGTAAATTGTATTTGTGCATCAATTTGGTTTATGTATAAGAAAAAAAATCTTTCAGTGACTCTCTAGTTCCTTTCCATATCCTGAAAATATCGTCTATGTATCGTAGCCATACTTTCAATTGGTCTTTCCACTCCTTTTTACCGAGAATATCGTCAGTCTCAGAACGATACATAAATGCATTGGCGTATGAGGCTGCCATGGTCGCTCCCATCGCAGTGCCATACTTTTGAAGATAATATTCATTATCGTAAGTGAAGTAAGAGTTCATGGAAATAAAGGTGATCAGAGTCAAAATAAATTATTTGTAAGCTCCTATATTTCCTTCCTGTAATAGGAGCCATTCTACTGCTGATTGTCCAAGGTCATGAGGTATGCTAGTGTAAAGACTGTTAACGTCTATTGTAAACAAGATGTCGTGTCCTTCTAGTTCAATCTATTCCAGGATGTTCAAGAAATGAGTACTATCTTTACCATATGTAGTAGTTTTTTGTATGATAGGTTGCAGGAAATAGTCGATATAAGTACCTCCTGTGGCTGCCACAATTGGTCTGCCTGGTGGGTTAATCAAATTCTTGTGAATCTTTAGGAGCAAATAAAAGTGCAGTGCAGTGTTTTAGGTCGAGGATTTTGTAAGTATTGTTTGGTTTTGTGTGTAATCATTCCTAATTCTTCAGCTCTTGTAAGTATGGATTCCAAGTTAGTTTTGATACTGTTAATCTGATCATGATCTATTTTGGCATAGATGGATTGATCGTTGAGTTGTCGTGTACATTCTTTTTTGTAATCCTCTGTGTTCTGGATTACTAATGTGCCTCGTTTGTCCGGCGGTCTTATAGTAATCTTCTCATCTGTGTATAATTCCTTAATGATGGCCATTTCACCTCTACTCAAGTTTTTATATTTAGGTGTACCAAAGTGTATTTTCTTAAGGTCTGCGAGCACCATCTTCTCAAAAATATGCACTGCAGGAACAGCGATAGGGGCGACAAAAGTGCTTTTAGGTTTAAATTCCACCTATTCTTCTAAGTTTGAGACTTCGCGAAGTTCATTTTTATTTCGGCGAAGAATACTTCCAGTTTTAACTTGCCTGTAAGTTTGTGTAGCTCTACCTTGGTGTTAAACAAATTGGTACTGTAGGTTGGTACAAATTTCAAACCTTTCTGTAATACCCTATTTTCTTGATTACTGAGGATCCTGTTGGAGATGTTGACTACTAGGTTGTCCATGCTTGGTGTTTTGTCGTTACTCCTGGACCTTTTCCTCGTCCCCCTCCTCTTTCTCTTCCTCCTCTGTTGCTGTCTAAAAAAGTTAGACTATTTCTTTTTGCTCTAGATCCACCTTCTTCTGTTCTATCACTGCTCCCTGACACCTGTGGTGGATTTTGGGGATTTTCGTCTCTACTGGAGTCAGTATCTAAACTGTATGAGATGTTTGATTTTGATATTTCTCTGCCCAAGTGTAGACCTCGTCCCTTAAGTAGTCAAATGTATCCTGATGAATGACACAGTCCGAAATGCATTGGCCACTCAATGATGTTTGCCTATAAAAAAGCAACAATATACCAATGTTTGAAGATTAACAAATAAATCATATAATCTATGAATCAAATATCTTACAAAACTGGATTACTAAATTGTTGTAATGTTTGAAAAATCCCAACGGGGTATAAGGATGTGCGGCCCACACCGCAGGCAACATTGCCTAGGTCTCTTTCATGTCGTTTACTTTCTCTGTGCTCTGACACGGTAGCACAGGTTTGTGGGCTGCACCCCAGAAGTAACACTATTGCATCAAGAACTAACTAGCAGTGCCCGCTCAATTCTCAGCTCTTTCTCAGGTTTTCCCCAGTATCTGAGGAGCTCATATACTGCTCAGCATTGTCAGATATTTTATCTCCAGTCCTCTACAATCTCATGCACTGTCTTATGTGTTTCTCTGATTGCAAGCGTTGAGATCAGCTCATTGCAAAATGTATCCTTTATATTCAGGACACTGACTAAGGACGTCACCAGGCTTCATATTATCCAAGGCATTCTAATTCTATCCTGTCTTTACAGTTACAATTGTACCAAATACTGCCCTTTTCATCTTATGAGATAAACATGCCATACAAAAAAATCTGCCCATGTGTAGTCTTCGTTATTTAGAAATCATGTCATAGATTGTCTGCAGACCAGAACAAAAACACACAGAAATATACACAACAATATACACAACATGTGATCATTGAAACATTGAAAGCAATCTGAAGCTAAAGGCACATATTCTCGCTTAGCTGCACTTGCTGGTTTGACAATTGGTTAGAAATAATGCAATGCATTTATGCCCATAACAATATCAGAAATACTTCCTCGCTTCTTTCACCCCAAGCGGAAGACTGTCCTCCACGAGCAGCCAGGCAGGCCTCAAATTTTCTAGCTTTGCAGAACCCACATTTTTTTAATACTTATATATATATATATATATCTCTCTACCTTGAGTTGTCACGGCTTTGGGTGCACAGTAACTCTCTTCTTTTTGCAATCAGCTCGTTTTGCACAGGAAGACACATTTGTACTTCAAAGAAAGAAGAAGAAAGGGGCTTTCATGATGCCTAATTTGACTTTTTGCTAATCAGTACAAGTTTATATAAGGTGTGTAAAAACGTGCTTTGTCAATTTATGCTTACCCACTGTTCGATGTAATTTTATCAGCATGGCAGAGTGCAGAGCATCTCATTCCCCACTTAAGTCAGGACCCAGCTCAGAAACGCCCAGCCCCTCCTCAACAATGCAGTCTTTCAGTACATCCGCAGTCACCTCAACCTTGGATCTCAGCATATTTTTCTTTTCTCTCCGATGTATTTTCCCCACTCTCTCTCAGCAGCAAAAAGTCCCTCCTGTCTCTTTCCCCACCCTTTTAAACTCTCTCTGCCTATCCATTTCTCCTATATCCTTCTACAAAAAGTATAGGACCTTTCACCCCCTGACAGTGATGTCCTCCCATCAATCATACTCCTCCTCTGGCATGGCCAAGCCTTCTGGAAACTTCCAGAAGTCCCTATTCTTTTTCACAGTCACCCTTGTACAGACAAAGGGCTGGGAATCATCAATATGTAAAATGTTCATTCTGACTTCCTGAGCTAACAGCTCAAACAATGGCTGCTTTGGGTAGAATGGTTCTTCAAATGCCTCACACTAATGTCCCGATTGCAAAAGCAATTTTAATTCCTGCATTTTATTTTTAAACAGCACTGCAGAGTGTGTGCCTGCGGCCTACATTTGCACACCCCAGTTTGTACCTTAAATCAGCACCCTTTCTAATTACTAATTATATTAGTGGGTTAGAGGTTAATCATTAGTATGTTAGGGGTTAGTGTTAATGTGTCAGTTCCTGTACTAAATATACACTATGCCTGTGTTATGCCATGGAATGCTATGTAACCAATTCAAGCTATTCTTCTTTGGTTTGTATGAATTCTCCTCATTGTCTCACATCATTGCAAAGTTATATGCCCATTCTGAAGTACACACCAGTGCTAATTACGCACTGACATCTACTTTCTACAGGAGTCTGAGTTGTTGATGACATTCCTGGTCTAGTTAAAATGTTCACCACTTGTATCTCTTCCAGCATTTGACAGTTCATGTTTAAGCCATGGCATTTGCACACAATAGAGGTTAACTAGGAACAACTTCTGAGCATCCCCTGTGCTTTGGATTGCTTTCGAAACTCTAGGTGTGATCCTTTATGCTTTAAAGCACTCTTGTCAAGAACACCAAGCCGTGTGAGACTGCTGGGTTGTGCAAAGCATAAACAAATTATGCTTTCAACCACTTCCTCAATAGAAACCTCAGACTAGTTGATCTGAGTTGATTGTATTGTCGAAGGACAATGCTTGCACCACCCAGTGATTTGACTGAATTAAGGTTTAGAATGTTTTCTAAGTTTGTGATGGTAATTGGAAAGTCCATCCACCATGGCAAACCTTCTGATGCACTCTACTCTGTGCCGAGCCCATGATGCATGTCCCACCAAAACAAACAATAAAGAGATGCATACATGTTTTCGGAGGTTACGTTACTATAGACTTTGATGGCACTGAGTACAAAGATAAAATAAAACAACGAAAGTGGAGGAATTCTTCATTAAGTACAGATATGATTCAACTATTGTTCACAATTGTTATCATTACTAATGATTGCTTCTATAATTATGATTGTAATTGTTATTATCATCAACCATATTCAAAATATTATTCCATTTATCATAAAAATAACTCATTCTTCCTGATGAGAACAACTGGACTGCCTGATGGATGGTCACTTCATCCAATCACCACAGTCCATATTGGAGTAACATAGGCGTGGGTGTGAACAAGATGTCTCCCAGTGCCTTGATTCACAGTTTGTGAGAAAACTGTTAAAGTATGAAAAGACCCGCATTTTGAAAAAAAGTGTGGCAAATGGTGCATTTTATAGGGAACTGGGTTAGTAACGTTGGTTACAGCTGCTAGCTGCACAGTTCACTGACAAGTCAAAATGGCCCATGTCAGTCACAAGTGACCAGTTAGACAGGGCTCTCAGGCATTGACATATAGTTAAATCCTAGCCTGAGTGCAATAGGATCTTGTCACTAACCATCATCATTCCTCTTTGTTATAAGAACAGCTCTTCTCTTATGAGCATCAGAGATGTCTCCCTGCATCAACATTTTGTGCAATGCAGATCAGATCAATGGTGCATAAAATACATCTGCAGTACGTGCTTTTCATTGATATTTTGATATTTGAACAGACAGTTTTGAAAAATCACTCCAAAAGGTGTTTCAAGGGTTTATTTCTCAATTTCTAAAGATAATGTTTTTCCTCTGGTCAAGCTTTAGGTTGTGTACACTAATGGGGATTTCCTCTCTCAGCCTCCTTTAGACTCCATTCACCCTAACACAGGTAATCCTTAACACCCAGTTTTCCGATTAGCCATTGGTAACACGTACAATTCAATGCTAGATGTCAGGGATCGACTCAAGGCAAACATCCTTGTCTATCTGGCTCCCTCTGGCTTATTACTAATACAACTTTATGCCACACTAAACCTATGGGACATATACCTGGTCACTCTAATTGAGAAAGAATCTCTTTAAAATGTTACAATCAATTCAGAAGATATAGCCTCTTTTCAATCAAACTTTCAAAAAACATAAAAAACACATACTCTGTAAATGTCTTTTAGTAGGTAATTGTATTCATCATTCCTACATTATTCTTGCTCATCTGAATTTCACGATTTCATCAAATACAAAGATATTTAATCAAACAAGAGCAGAACATTCTTAACCACAAGCAATATTTGTTAGAAAAAAACTTTTTTTTGTTCAAAAAAAGTTCAGCAAAATTTAACGAATTTGTAATTTCTAAGATAAGTTTCAATTTAACAAAAGGAGTTCTGTTTCCCCACACAATCACAATCACATGATGTTTGTCCACTACGTGTTTCGGGGTTATCTTCACCCCTTCTTCAGGTATTCTTCAGGTTGATGTGTTTTTTTTTAACAATTTCTCTGTACCCTAAAAGTAAGTTTAACAAAAATCAGAGATTTGTACTAATATTGCCTCTATGGTCCAGCGAGCGCCAGTATCCCACAAATGAATTTTAAGCTAATTTCACTGACCTTGGAAATATCCAGGGTCTCTATAGTCAATTCTGACTGCTGTGTCACTTCCTGATTAATCTTCCAAAGGTCTGGCCAGATATAGAGAGAACAATAATAATGAACTTCTTACCCACCACAATCTACTATTCACTACATATGTGTCAAAATGAATCAAAAAAGAATCAAAAAAAGCCAAAATCCCATTTCCCAAACTTACTTGCCCTCAACTCGACTGGTATCACAAACGCAACGCGGTGACGGCGAAAAGGCTGCAACCACAGTCTCCCATTCTGCGGTGCGTTTTAAATAGGATATCAATGAGTCACGTGATCGTGATTCCGATCACGTGACCCAACGTACCTTTCTTACGGGACCTTCAACAATACCAACGCTTGTAAATACAAATATGTATCGAACGCAACGCGGGAACGGCGCATTGGCTGCAATCACAGCCTCTCGTCCCGTGATGCGTGAAGTTAAATATATTAAATGAGTTGCGTGATCAACCCGATCACGTGATCGCGAGTGAATATGATGCCTGTCCCTTGGTGTCGCCCAACGTGATAACAAAGTCATCACGTGACGGCCTGTCCGTGACGGGTCACACAATTCAAAAACTTAGACTATTCATAATTAGCTCCCTTCGGATTGTCCAAGTAAAAAACAATCCTGGAGTATACCAGAGCTGGAAGACAGTTGTGGATTCTTGTTTGTCAGAAAATCAAAAAATAAACCACTTATATACATATTGCGTGTATGAGAAAGAAACCCCCCAGTGGATATAAAATCCAGTGCAGGTAAGCCCTATACCAGTGTCTATTCAATAACTACTAAATTCCATTCTCTAAAGAGCCAACTATATATGATAAATATAAACCAAAACCATCCCTGCTCTGCAAAAAAGTGAACTGGGACATGCTCTCTTGGTGTTCATCCTCTCTTCTCCCAACAAAAATTTGGCGATAACTATAGTCGAATATTAACGCCACCTGAGTGTTCCAATCTATTGAATGCCTAAATTCATTCAGGTAACACGGGCGCTCGCCATGCAAGCAGAGACAATTAATGACATTTCCCTTATTTATTTAACATACTCCTATTCCATCATGTTTCTCGTAAAACATATCCTCACAGATGGATCAACACTACAATTTCAGTAATCACAATTCTATGTTTACTTTAAGCCCAAAAATAGGGCAATTCCAAAAGTGAACAAAAAAAGCAGTTATACTCACAATAGTCAACAAAAAATCACATCAGATAAAGCAAGTCTAATCAAACTCATTATTCATACCCTTTGGTTCAAGTGTGCCTAGCCGCTCAATCCACTCCACCTCTTTTTGTCTCAGTAACTTTTGTATGTCACCCTCTCTTTTAGAGCATCTGACTTGCTCCAAAATCACCACTTTCATCTGAGCCACTGAGTGTTTTTATTCTTTAAAGTGTTGTGCCACTGGTGAGTGGACTGAGCATAATCGGATGTTAGATTTGTCCACCTCAATTTGGCTTTTCTTGATGTCAGCCCAACTTAAAATAGTCCACATGGACATTTAATTCCATACACTACATTGCTTGTATCACATGTACTAGTGTGTCTAAGGAGGATCTTTTTTCCTGTATGAGGATGGTTAATGCTTGCTCCCTTAATCACATTATGGCAATGCTGACAATTATTGCAGGGTAAAGTGCCCCTGAACGCATTAGGGCCGTTAACCGGTGTTTGATAATCGGCTTGAACAACAAAGTCTCTTATAGATTTACTCTTTCTGTATGCGAAGGTTGGTTCTTTCTCAAACAAGTGTGTTAACAAAGGATCCATTTTCAACATTTGCCAATTTCTTCTGATAATGTTCTTGATTGTGTGACTCTGTTGAGAGTATGTTGTCACGTATACCATCACTTCCGAATCTTGCTTTGGTGACCGTTTCAATGTATTAGCTCTGGAGACTGCTGAAGCCTTCGTTAAGGCACTTTCTACTGTGGTTGTTGTATGACCACGTTTAGAAAAATGCTCCTTCAGTTTGTTAGATTGAATCTCAAACTCAGCTGGCTCTGAAATCAGTCTGCGATACCTTAAGAACTGACTGTAGGGTATGCTTTGAATTGTAGTATATGGGTGAAAGCTAGATGCCATCTATGTGCCGTTTCTGTCTGTGGGTTTGTTATAGATGGTCGTGTGCAGGTGATTGTTCTTAACATAGAATTCCATATCCAAAAACTGGATCAGGTTTTTGTTAGTCTGAGTCGTGAACTTAATTCTTGGTGCTAGCTGATTCATGTACGCAAAAAAATGAAGGAGACTTTGATGAGAACCTCTCCAGATACCAAAGATATAATCTATAAATCTCATAAAACTTCTTAAGTGAGGCTGATATTGTGGATTGTTCGAAACCATTGTTTGTTCCAAATACGCCATGTAGGTATTCTCATACCCAGGTGCCATAGTGACCCCCATTGATGTTCCTGCAATCTGAATAAAGTATCAAAATGGAAAAAATGATTGTTCAAGACCAATTTCAATAAATTCAGTATGCACATATTATTTGCCTTGCATTCTTGTGATGACAGTAGTAACCGTTCCATTGCCTCCAGGCCTGCATCATGTGTAATATTTGTATACAAACTACAAACATTGATTGTAAAAAGAATGTATGTAGTCTCTTCACATTCAAGATCCTTGTTCTTTAATAGAAAATCTGTAGAATCCATAATGTATGTTGTAGTATTTTGCACAAGTGGCTGAATTGCTTGATCAATGTATTGTGCCAATGGTTCTAGAAGACTGTCCGTTGCTGCTATGATAGGTCTGCCCGCAGGGTTCTGAAGATTTTTTTGTACTTTTGGTAGGATATACAATACCGGCATTATTGGACAATCATTGGTTAAGAATAATCTTGTTTTATCTGTTATCCACTCTTGATCTACTGCTTCATCCAACAATTCATTGATTAATGTTCTCACATGATTTGTAGGGTCAAAAATGACCTCCAGGTATGTATCTTGATCATTAAATTGGCGTTCCACTTCCAATTTGTATTTCACTCGGTCCATTATTACTAATGTGCCACCCTTAACGGCTGGCTTCAGTATAATGTCTTGATTCTGCCACAATTTATCCAACGATAGTCTTTCATTTTTAGAGAAATTACTGATCATGTTTCTGTTCTTAAAGGAAATAGATTTAAAATCTCTTAATGTTTGTTTATAAAAAAACATACAAAACATGATTCTGTGTATGTGGTGTGAACACACTTTTTGGTGAAATTTCCAGATATTTTAAGAGTTCCAATGGTTGCACTCCTTCCGTAGTAGCAAAAAATACTTTCAATTTCATCTTTCGAATTAACCGAAAAAGATCAATTTTCTCTTCAAGAAGATTGCTTGAATAAGTTGGAACAAACGGTAAACCCTTTTGGAGAGTCTTTGATTCAAAGTCACTTAATTGATATGATGATATATTAATGACTAGGTTTTCTTTTGAGGAATATTCACTTGGCATGCTGGATTTTTTCTTTTTGGATCTTCGGGTTTTCTTTTGTCTAAAAAAGGCCCGCTTACACTTGTTCCGGATTGGTTTCGCAGATCCTCTCCTCCCTCTGTCGAGTCTGTTTGTTGCTGTCTTAAACAAGCTTCTTCAGTTTCAGGACCTGAAGCTTCAGATGACGTTTGTGAAACTGATGTTCTCCTTGGTCTTGCAGGAAAAGGTTGCGGATTCCTCTTATTGTAATACTCTTTCCAGGTATACACAATGTCAAGTTTACAGTCTATTGTGTCTCTCTGAAATTTTCTGTTTTTCTTCGTTTCAATTTCAGATTTAAACTGATCCAATTTATTATTGATATCTTCCAGTGTTGAAGAAAGTTGTTCTTTAGTCATTAACGATGACAAACTTGACTTTAGTATATCAATTTCCTCTTTCAATGATGTTAATGATTTTGATAGTTCTTCTATAGTTAAAAGTATGAGATCTAATGAACGTCTATTTAGTATTTGTCTCCACTTTTTAACAAATCCCGGACTTTCTCTACACACTGTGGGTTCCAGATCTACCCGTAAACCCCTAGGTATTCTCTGTGATTTGTAATACTGTGCTAAAGTACTAGCATGCAATTTCTGATTAATTTCTCGCTTAGTCACCCTTTCTAACTGCTTAATTAATTCTTCTGGATTTTTAGTAGTCTGTGTATTTTCTTTTTCTGTTGTAGCAATCAAATTGAGGATATGTTTAGCTTCTTCCTCTAAGAAGCCCAATATTTCTGCTCTATTACTGGTTAGTGATCCATTTTCGAAAATGACATCCTATGTCAGATATCCACGTATCTTCCAATACTCTCTATTAAATGAAGATAATTCACAATGTAATTATATTAGAAAGAGTGTGTGCAACCGTAAGAAAAAAGTAGCAAAAAAATGGGTCAGCCCCCAGAAAAAGATAACGGTGCACTATGTTGTACTTAGATCAATAATCTTTTTTTTTTAACTCTAAACTTATTTATTCATTTCACGGTGCTCCAGGTTAGACTCTCTCTACTCACAGAGAGAGAACATAATACTAATACAACTTTATGCCACACTAAACCTATGGGGAATATACCTGGTCACTCTAATTGAGAAAGAATCTCTCCTCTGGCTTATTTTCACAGGGTTCCATGACTTAAAATGTATCCAGGTTTCTCAGCAGGACCCCACTCTTCCATGTACCCTCCTCTCTCCTCTCCACTCTACTCTCCACATCCCTCTTCTCAACTCCCTCCTACACACTGCCTATCTATACCTCTATGCCCTAATCTTATCACACCAGCTCCGCTGATCTCTTCCACCTACCTCAGCCTCCTGCTTCACTTTACCCTCAGGACTACCCCCACCACCACCCTGCACTCTTTCTACACACACATACATACACACTCTCTATCACCGTCAATCTTTCTAATTGCCCAAATATGGTCCCCCACCTCTCTCTCTCCCATCCATTTCTGACTTTCTCTTTGACCTTGTGAGCATCCACCTCACACTGCACTACATACAACTGGCACATCTCTCTCTCACAACCAATACCTAACCTCAAATGTGTCTCTCTACTCCAATAGCCTCTGCCACATCCTTCTCCACCTGGTACAACCTATTTGATGGTATCTTCATACACCTCTTCTGCTCACCTTCTCAACAGAACACCTTCCAATCACCTTTGAGTTGGTTTGCTTCTATAGCTCAACCTGCCCTCTTCCAACCCAATGCCCTGCTCCCACTGGTTCCCTTGGTCGCTTGCTCCTCTTGGCCAATCTCTGGTTAATCTTTCTACAGGGGCTGGGTTGGGCACGTGCAAAGCTTTAAAAAATCCTTTTTGCCCCCAACGCCTTTTCAATCCACATTTGCAGTGTAGCAGCCAGGTGATCAGGCTGCTCATTATCCTTGTGCCTTTCTTCATGTGTTGGTGAGTTTTTCTTTCAATTTGGCTTGGGGGCGCGGGGTGGAGGTGTGTCTGTATCTCTTCTGCTCCCCTGCAGTTTCCTCCCACTCCCAGTTCATTTTATGTTGCCCCATCACTCACCAGGGGTTGGTAGGTTGGGTGTTGTGTGTCTCATCTTTGCTTGGGAAGAAAATAATCCCATTCTTTGTGCCTCCATTTCTTTGGTTCTGTTCAATGTTTACTATGGAATGGGCATAGTGTATTGACGACCAAACGTGGGAGATTATGATATTCGCTGGTGCCTGGCTTTACTTCCACATAGGTGTGGGTGGAAGTGCTATGGCTGATTATTGCATGGCAGAGTACCCTTACCAAGGGGGCAAGGTTCTATACCGCAAACGGCAGAATAATCTATCATATGTCCCTGGCAAACTTTTTTAGCTGAGCTGCTATTTTGTAACTCATTTCACTGTCAGTGGTCAGCAGGGAAAGCAGTGATTTTGAGGCAGGAAGCGAGAATCTAGGAGGTTCTAAACTAAACATCAACATTTAAAAATCTAAAGATGTTTTAAGCATTCAGATTTCCCATTCAGTGCTGTTTTTTTTAAAGAAACAGTTGAATATCGTAATGTCTTTACCACAAATCGTATGTATATGAATATGTTATGATTGTTTGGCTCAAAGGAAGATTAAAAATAATGTGGGGGTGAGTGTGTACAACGTCAACGTCATTTGTACTATCTTCAGTCTATTATGTGGGGTTTTTGTAATTCAATCATTCCTTATACCTCTGTTTGGTGTTCTCATTTTGCTAATGTTTATGTACATGTATGCTTTGCTTGTAGGTTGCACCGGATGCTGTTCCTGTAGGTATTTGTGCACCCTGTGTCCTAAGTGTTTGTTACTTTTGTTTGCTGTGATTTCTCATTTTGCTTCCCACCATGTCTGCTTGTTTGGACCAATTCTCTCTTAACCAATATTAATGTCACCAATTACCATCCACATAAGTAAGAATTGTGTAAACCTAACCTGCACTGTAGTGGATTCAGCGATACTTAACTCTAGTTTCAAATATGTCAATGGTATAGGTCTGTTGTTTTTCTTCTGTTTTCTACTAGTAGCGAGAGTTGTTTATCATATCCTCCACTGATTTAAGGACGGCTTCACATAAGTTGATGAATTGCCTATCTGTGCTAATTAACATATCATCAAGATGCTCAGGCTGCAAAAAATTACCTTCCTGTCAGGACTACCTATTTTAAGCCCTGGATGCAGAGAGCCCCAGCTCTCTGCCGGTGCTATTGCTGGTGCATATTAGAGGAACCCTTCTGTCTGCTGTTCCATAACACCAAAGAATTCAAGGCCTTCATTTTTCAAGATCATCTCAAATCAGTTAGACTTACAATGTAGTCTGAAAGATCACTATTGATCAAAGCAATGTATGCCACATTAATTTCGTTAAGGCCAAATTTACATGTCCTTCAGGTACATTTTCAGATGCATGTTCTCCCTCTAAAGACAATTGTATGAAATAATTTTTAAATATGTTATTATTTCATTAGGTAAAAATGTAGTACAACTCTTTAGAAATGTGTACAATTTTGCACACACAATTTTTACGTTCTTAATTTGAAAATAGTTAAACTACTTGGTTGTCAGTTTTCAAAGAATGGTAAATGGAGTGGGTCTTACACAGAAAATGCACACATTAAGCTATCCATCCCTTATTCAAAGATCCCCATCAGAACTGCCGATGATATATGGATTAGGGCAAACAACCTGCAGCTGTATGTTGGACTAAATGGGATTTATTAGAGCCTGCCAGACTTTCTCGGTGGTCAGAGTCTCACCTGCACACACAGAAATCCCCATCAGAATGCTTCTAAATCTCAATTTGCAACATTGCGCATGAAGGTGATGTGATGGCTTACCACTTTTGCACTTGTCTGTCCTCAGTGGTCAGTTGAATTTAGAACCTTAAGGTATAGGAACAAAACTGGGTGGACAATTTATTTTGCCTTGCACTGCATCTAGTTCCTGAATTCCCTGAATTCACATATGTATGTAGACGCATCACTCGGGCATATGTAAGCAATGAACAATGATGCAAACCTGTGAGACTCATTCACAAAGGTGTGCACTGAAGCAAATAAGGAGATCTCATTGGCCATCTCTGATTTGCACCTTCTAATTGATACCAGATGTGCAAACCCTAAGAATGAAGCCATTCTGGATATGTCTGGAATATCTTTGAGATACTCACATCTGCACAAGATTCACTAAGATGTGTTCATGGGCATCTAAGATGTTATCTGGGCATCTCCAGTCTTGCTCTGGGTTTAGGCTTTTTGATTAAGGTATGAAAAAGCAGGTGCAAATCTAAGATCCTTATTTGCCCCACTGAACAATTCTATAAATTAGGCCGTTTCTGCCTTAAAACTCCCTTCAAAACCCGCCAAGCACACTGATAATCAGACTTAGGACATACACATATTGGAGAGAGACCAGCACAGTCATCACACATACACCATACATCAGTTTTTTTTTTACACCGCACCTCGCAGATATATGTCAAACGGTGCATTGATTGACTATCACATGAACCAGAGCTATATCTTGAGCATAATGTTGGAATCCATGGCATAGAAAGAACAATGTGCATGACCTCAATCTGATTGACAGCAACTGACTGATCACGAATACCATAATTCTCACTCTAGATAAAATGATGAAAAATTATGATCTGTAAATAGTTTGAAACACATTCATGGAAATTGATGTCAGGGCTGTGGTCACTATCGCTGGAAGCAAAAGTCAATGGATGGTCATTCTGCATGTCTAACCTTCTGCATGCTGACTAATTTGAGTGCTGTGTGATTTTAGTGTGACGTTTCCTTGTCTTTGTTACATGCCCTTGATGGTAAAAAGTGATATAGAGAGACCTGTTCTTGCTTTTCATTTGGGCTTGATTTATTTCTGTAGGAAATTTCATATAATCCTATAATTCCGGGGGCAGTGTTATGGTACCTGGGCTCTTGGTGCATTGCAAGCCTTCGGCTGCAAACCTGTAAGCCTGCGTACGCGCAAAAGTATAACGCAACTCCACAACATTGAAACTGAGAGAATGTGCTGATTCCTCTGCATTTTATCTTGCATTGTCATCAGCTGTGCATTTCCTCTTTAAAGGAGGTCACAGACTCGCTTTGTGCACATGCAGGCACTAACAATGTGTTTGGGGCCAGCAGCTTGTAGTGAGCTGAACTATCCCCGAGTCAAAAGATTTAAATGTTTAGCGAAAAGAAAGACTGGCATTTGCTATTCGATATTCAGCATCTGATTTGCTGAACGTACGTGTAAACAACACAATTGTGTTATTCTTTTTCAGGAGCGTTGAGACGCATGTTTTTACTTGTTCATATCGTTCAGGTATACCAAGCTTTACACCTTTCATAAAAATGATCTAAAAGTGCAGCACAACTGATTATCGCACTGTGTACAAGGTTTCCTTGAGAGTCTAGCACACAACGAAACGTAACACGCCACATTGCCCCACAATGACTTCGGATTGGGCTTATGAAGAAGAGACCATGATTTTCTATAATTAACATTGATATACTAAGTCATGATTTATCTTAGCAGGTCAGAGAAACCAGTGAGTTCATCGTTTTTGGACTGGAGTTTAGCATGCAAGCCCCAAGTTCAGATGAGGGCGGGAGTGAATCGCCCTTTCATCTTCACCTGTCTGATACTCTGATACTTTAACTCCCTTTGGGGTAGTGGCGTAACACAAAATGTGGGGGCCCCACTGTGAGCCATGCTAAAGCCCCCCCCCCACCAAGCTCAGCAACAATGCATGGGCAGAGCCACACCCGGGCATGCCTGGACCTCCATTCATGTGCAAAGTGCATGATGATCATGCTGCTGCGGGGAAACGCTGTGCACTGCACTATGCAAAACAAAAGGCGGATGTATTTGTTTCAATCAAACCTTAAATCTTTCACCTAGCATAGAAAAAGGGGGCTGTTGCTGGATCCTGAGTCCTGACACCCAAATCTACCAGCCGACTCTGTGCTTTATAGTAATATTATGCACAGCAATAAGATCATAAGACAACATGAATCACAATAACACCTGGCCACTTGCGCCCGTGAACCCCCCTTCACATCACTATGGCCAAAATCAAATGATTTAAAATAATCAAACATCCATGTCTTTCAGAAAGTAACTTGTTCTGTTTAATGTATAACAACATCCAAAATAGGTTTCAACCACTTCCTGGTCTTCTCTGGGCGGTGTCCCAAATTATTAGAACACTATATACATTGGATTAGTGAATATTTAGTTTGTAAATATCATGATGGTACAAATAAATGGTGAAAACATTGTTCCCAATTTACAAAGAAATGGGTACAATCCATTTACAATAAATGACAACCAGAAAAGTTAGAAATTAAAACAAATTGAAAAGGGGGAAGAGGAGAACAGAGGGAGAGAAGAGACAAAACACATATTACAATCAGGTTTGATTCTGATAATATTATTTCAAACTTAAGCAATTTACCGGGTACAATGGTGCCACTGATTAGTACCAAATTGTATGTGTGTATGTCACCTACTTCCAAAACACAAAGAGAGTTGGGCAAAGATTTACAACCACAGGAATTATACCCAAAATAACATACACTCTAGACGAAGAGAATTCCTATGATTGGATGTGGTTTTTTGATTGATTAAATTATCAGTGCAGTGATTCACACTTAGCATTCACTGGAGAACCAACGTCCTATCTGAAGCAAACACATATGCTATGAGATCAGGCATGGCAAGCTAGTTCAGTTAAAGGCATGGGGTATACCAATGGGGAATCTCGCAATTCTGATACATCTATATGAGAATACCATGATCCAAATTAGATTGGATAGTCAGGGACATCTTACTCAGCCAATATTTACGGAGAGGGGAGTGAGGTAGGGGTGCATGCTTGCTCCCCGTCTTTGTATTCTCTATATGGCTGATAGAAGTAAGGATCTGAATAAGCAGGTGTTAGGGCGAATTCTCCAGAATGGCTAATTTCCTGTACCTACTGAGTCCCTCAGCAGCTTTGCTGGATTTCTAGGATTAAATGTTTTCACCTGGTGAGAGTGTGAGCCTTTTTCCCTACTCTTACATGTGTTTTACTGTGTATGTTTAATATTTTTTGTGTTCATAGTCTGTGGAGCCTCACCTACTCCATAGGTGGCATCTTTTTACTGTGTGTTACACAGCACTTTTAGTACAGTGACACAGGGTTGTCTTTTTCAGACTTCCCACTTTAAACTCCATTTTCAGGTACTGACTACTGTCTCCCAGAACATGTACAGTAAAGAGGTTTAACTCAAAAAGTGGAGCTTGTCTTGGTCCACATCCCAAGAAAGGTGGAGGACCTTATCCAAGAGCGGACACAAACTGAAAGATATTGGATCAGGACTATTGAGGGAATCTGATCATCAAAATTGCATTGCAGCTTTTCATGGTTGGATAAATAAAGCAGGGCCCTGCCTAAGTACCTGATAAAATTCCCATATAGTTGAGGTATATGGGCTCTCTTAGGATTTCAGTTAAATGTTCTCCACATAGGAGAAATCTTGGCATGCAGATCCAGTATAAGACCACTTAAGCTATGGTACCCTCTCTGTTTGAAGGAAACGAGCTCCACATTGTTTCATGTTTTAATTAAATGTCATGGTACGAGAAACATAATTAATTCTGTTTTTGATCGCTTTGTGAATGCTCAGGGGTGGCTGCAGACAGCAGATTCCTGCCACAGACTATCCTCAGGCCATGAGGCATCTCTCTCTTTGGAACTTATCAAAGCTTTGAAATTGTTATCAGTATACATTTTTTTCCTGAGGATTGGTTGGAACTGGTGTTTAGTTAAACGTTTATTCTGTTGATAGTTGTCTTCTTTTACTGTTTATGTTGCGTTGTTAAAACTCTTCATTCACAATTGTTACATAAATAAGTATGTTTTATGGGATTTGAAAAGTCAATGTAACATATTAATAATAATAAAAAAATAAGCACTTTGGCAGCGTGCCACCTTGCTTGGGGGTGGGTGGGACTCCCTGAGTTGAGAATAACCACCTAATATAACATGAAAATATTCAGGGCTTTGTTACTACTGTCTCTGTTTTAGTACCTAGAACCCTCTGGCCTGGCCATCTCTCATTCTCTTCTATTTCAGAACATTCCAAAAAGGTTTAAGGGATCAAAGCAGCTTGAGAAGCTAGTATTAGCCCCTGGAACTAAAACAACCAGCAGAAATTACAACCTCCATAAGAAAGAAAGGCAAACTAAATCAAGACTATATCTCCCATAATGCCATAATGCACCCGGGGGCAACAGCCAAGACCTGGCCCTTACCAGTCTTACAAACGTTCAGAAAGAAACCCCACAACAACCCTGGACTCAACAAATGTTTCAACAAGGACCCCAAGCACAATGGCAGAGGGAGAGACTGTTGGCATCAATTGAGGAGAAGATGAAGAGCCAACCATCCAGAAGGGGGCTACAGACCAGCCATGTGGGAGAGAGTTAGAGAAGACTACCGACTTTTGGCCTCCCGGGTTTGAGGGATAGAACCAGACAGGCAGGGTCCCCTGGTGATAGTTAGCAAATCTTACAGTAGGTGTTTCAGAAAAATAGGGGGCCTGGGCTAGGGAGGTGGGAACCCAATACAAGTAAGGTACCTTGGTCATCCCAAATGTTAAACTCTGAATTATCATCTTCTCCTCTACATATTGGTTGTTTGGAGACATCATCTGTTTAATCACTTAATCAGCATTGGCTAAAAAGCCTGGGAGATGTGCTGGATTGGGGCCCTGAACTCAATTTTCCAGACTCCCCAATAGTCTACAGGCTGAGTTGATAGATTTATAAGGTGCACAGCATGAATAGCAGAATTAATTGTGGCACAGTGGCCAAAGGTGTAGGTGACATACACTCTAGACAAAGAGAATTCCAATGGTTGGATGTTTGTTTTTAACTGATTAAATTATCAGTGTGGTCATTCACACTAACTATTCAATGGAGAACCAACATCCTATGTGTAACAAATATAAGGAAGCTATTATTACAAAAATATAAACATATTTTATTATAAATACACATATTACTAAAAGACAATTATTAAATTCACTTTTTCTTGATTTACAGTGAAATTATTCAAAATAAGTCACATTAGATATGACTACACAAGGTTACCAGCACAGGGCCAGCAATTAATGTGAAAACATTTTCATAAAACAATTATGTGTCTTCTAATTCACAACTACTCACTCCACTTTGTTGTAACCCACATTACATTCATACGCACCTACTACACACCCCCTAAATGTTTAATTCCAAACATTATACTAAAAATAATTACATGGAAATTCTTCAGGAGAGACCCTGTGTGTACACCAAATTGTCCTATATTCAACAGTTAGTTTCAAATCCAATTTCCTTCTTCAGAGTTCTTATCCACTCATTATAACACTTGGATCCTAGTTCTTATGGTTCCCAGAGATAGTTCTTCGATGCAAATGACCCACTGGGCACTAGAACTGTATGGCGCGCTGGCTGTCCACAAACAAGGACCCAGTATGTAACTTCCAAAGTCTTAATTTCAATCTTTTACTTGTGAAGCCTTCATTTCAAGGTATTCAATTTCCAGAACTCAACTGTTCCAGTGCTTGTAATCTACGTTTACACAGCACTCTGGTTCACTACATTCAAGCACCTGGTACCGGACTGCTTTCTTGCCGTGGAGAACTTCATTCCGAGCCCTCAACGCCTGCTGTCCTTTACTCATATGCCGCTTAACAGATATCAGCCTTCCTATTAATACTCGTAGGAAGGCTGATATTCATAAAGCCGCTCGATGCCTGTTGACCATTACTCATATGCGGCTTTATGGATATCAGCTTTCCTACGAGTATTAGTAAATCAATACACCAAAACAGTGAAGCAGATTGAAACATTTAAAGGAGCACGGGGGGCATCATGGACAATACTTGTGATCTTCCATTAGTTGGGTCTTTTGACACTCAAATGAATGATGGTGATGTAATCTGTAAAGCCCTTGGCTGAATGAAGCACCAGATAAACCCCATGTCATTGTTCATTGTTTCTAGTCAGTAAATAGTTGGTGATGAGCCACTAACCAGTGGCATGCAGCATAGTGAGCCACAGCATAGACGCTACTTGGCAGAGTAAGTGGTTCCCTAGATGGTATCTCCAAACAGGCAGGATGCAGAGGAGAAGATGTTGGAATGTTAGTAAAGATCCACATCTGATTGAGGATGGAAAGGTTTGGTAGGGCTATGCAGAAGGAGTATATTAGGCATTTTTCAGGTGTAACAGGGTGCTCAATAACCTCACAAAAACAGTTATTTAGTTTCAAGTTTTTATTACAAAAATGCCTCTTCTAGGTACTTCGGAGTTCTTCATCTGAGATGATCCAGGCACCTTCCTTGGGTTCCCACCTCCCTATTACAGCCCCCCTATTTTTCCCAACACTTATGGTAGGATATGATAACTATCAGCAGGGCACCCCTCCTGTCTAGTTCTATCCCTCAAATCCGGGAGGATTCTCTAACTCTCTCCCACATGGCTGTTCTGTAGCCCCTTTCCAGATGGTTGGCTCTTCAACATCTCCTCAATTGATGCCAACAGTAACTCCCTCTGCATTTGTACTTTGGGTCCTTGTGACATTTGTTGAGCACAGGGTTGGTGCGGTGCTCCTTTCTGATTTCATAATACATTGGAAGTCTTTAAAAGAGCAGAAATGTTGTTAGATTGGTAAAAACAAGGTCTTGACTGTTGCCCCCAGGTGCTTCATGGCATTATGGGAGATGTCATCTTTATTTAGTTTGCCTTTCTTTCTTATGGAGGTTGCAATTTCTGCTAGTTGTTTTAGTTCCCGGGGCTAATACTAGCTTCTCAAGCTGCTTTGATGCCTTAAACATTTTGGAATGTTCTGAAATGGAAGAGAATAAGCCCTGGGCAGGAGATGTTTATAGGTACTTAAACAGGGACAGGGACAGTGGTAACAAAAGCCCTGAATATTTTTTGTGTTCTATTAGGTGGTCACTCTCCACTCAGAGAGTTTCTCCCCTCGCCCCCCAAGCAAGGTGGCAGACACCCAAAGCACTTATTGTTTTATTCTTTCGTATTATTATGTTATAGTTTCATATCACATACAACACAACTCTTCATTCACAATTGTTACATAAATAAGTACATCAACGCAACATATACAGTAAAATAAGAAAACTTTTAACAGAATAAAAATTGAACTAAACTCCAGTTCCAACCAATCCATCAGGGAAATTCTTTATACAGTTCAATTAATTTCAAAACTTTGATAAGTTCCAAAGAGAGAGATGTCTAGTCCCCTGAGGATAGTCTATGTTAGAAATTCGCTGTCTACGGCCACCCCTGAGCGTTCACAAAGTGATCAAAAGCAGATCTCATTATTTTTCTCGTACCATGACATTTAATTAAAACATGAAACAACAAGGAGCTAGTTTCATTCAAATAGAGAGGGCACCAATCCTTAATAGGTCATGTACTGCATCTGCATGCCAAGATTTCTCCCTTGTGGAGAACATTTAACCGAAACCTTAAGAGAGCCCATTTACCTTAACTATGTGGGAATTCGATCAAGTACTTAGGCAGGACCAGCTTGATTCATCCAACCAAGAAAAGCTGCAATGCAATGGTGATGATCACATTCCCTCAGTAGTCCTGATCCAATATGTTTCATTTACAAGACCTTTAGTTTGTCAGCTCTTGGATCAGATCCTCCACTTTTCTTGGGATGGTAACCAAGACAAGCTTCGCTTTTGGCGTTAAACCTCTCAAGAAAAGGTTGGTGTGTCTCTCGTCTTCTGTTAGAATGTCCAAGTAAAGAAACTTGGCCCTTTGGCATTTTTATCATCCTTTACAGCTGCAACAGTCTTAACTCCATACTAGCCTTAAGAGATTGGAGAACTAGCTTATACCAGAGGGCTACTATGGGAAGAGAAGACAGGAGTCCCAGAATTTTTTTTTAGAGCCTACTATCTATATGATCCCAATCTACATCCCAAGCCTGGGATTCCACGTCTGTACCATATACCATGTTTGGAATTCCCTTAAATTTGTAAAACAGCAGTGGAATTATCGAGAATCTACAGAGACTACTCTTTATATTTTTCATCTGGGTGGCCAACTGATCGATCTTCGTTATCAGATTATCCTCTACCCATTTCTTATTAGGGAAGGCTGTTAATCTAAATCCCAAGTAGGTATTGCTCCACTGCATGAATGTCCTGGGACTCCAATGACCATCTCATACCCACCTCCTTCTTTTTCCTTGTCCTGAACCTTAATACGCTGGTTTTAGCGGGATTACTCCCTCTTGAAAATAGGGTTTAGCACAGCAGACTTAAAGCTCTATAGACACTGTTTATTTTCCAGGACATTTTCAAAAAAGGGAAAATAGAATCACTGACCAAGCATCCACCTCGGACTTCAATATAGCAGTAGTGAGTCAATGTAGCCCTCAACCCTGATGCTTTTTTAATTAGCTTAGCCACTATGTCTAAGGGCACCCATTTCGCCCAAGGTGCCTTCAACCCTGGATCTGGCACTTCATTGGTATTTCTACCAAAAAGTGATCTGTAGTGTTTCATCCACAGATCTTCTGACACAAAGTTGCTTTGGCAGGACACGTGTAACGCCCTATTTCCATTCACTAGGGACCAGAAATTGAAAGCGTTTTTAGAGATTAGTGTTTCCAGCATCAGCTTGCACTCTCTTTAAAATTTCAGGGATCTTTTTGCCTTATTTCAATTTTGATATAAAGCTAGCATAGGCTTCCTTTCCTTCTGGGGAAAAAAAAAACACGATTTTGCTACTGTATTTCCACTCCCTGTTCCTTGCCTTCAGGTCAGAGGAATCATATCTAATTGATGCCTGGAAGGTGGAGGGTGCTGGGAGAATGGAGAATTGTGCCAAAGTAAGCAATCACTGTGGGTTTTGTATGTTCCCTATTGGATACATTTTCAAGAAATCGGATGTAAATTGTGACTGCCAAATTCAAAATGTTAGCTGTGTCATATCGTAACTGAAAGTCCTTTAAATGTGTGTTAGCCAATTGGTGCAAGACATTTTAATTTGTGATGTTGTGTTGTGCCACAGCATTGGCGGTTGATCTTTTGGGTACTAGTAAATTTTGTCAAACCTGAAATAAATATATTATATTCTTACTATAAACCTGCATGGTTCCTAGCTCATTGGTGGCATAGAGGGTATTTGTTCGGGTGGTGCGAGACAGTGGCGGCCTCACTAAAGTTGAATCTGTACAAGTGCTCTTGGTACGCACCACCTTGCTTGGGGGGAAATGGAACTCCCTGAGTTGAGAGTGGCCACCTAACATAACACGACATAGCTTGGGGCTTGCGGCTGGGGTTTGGTTGAGAGTCTTCACGTGTGACAGTGCAGTAGCAACAGACTATTCATTCGGGTGCAATTGCATTGCAATGGATGGAAAGTTGTGTTGCATTGAGAAAGGTGCCATTCATATCTGTACCCTGCGTTCCAGGGCGGTGTATAGATAAAACAGTGGTGATTTTGAGTTGGCATTGTGAGTGGAAACTAAGCAGCAACAGGGTTGAGATTTTATGCCCTTGCATAGAGAGTATATAAGGTGCATAACACATTTCCCAATGAGCACTGGAGAAATCAATATGGCAGGAAGCACCTACTATCCAAATTGTTTAGTGAAGGTGAATTGGCAGAACCAGAACATGACATGTAACAAGCAAGAATGATGCAGGACGTTACCTCTGCAAATGTTGACATGTGGCAGGATAATGGGGTGTTGCATCAGGCCCTGACAAACTTTTACATGACACAAACCAGCAAATATGAAAAAATGAAAATGGCTCAGCTCACGGCATACATGTATTTCCATATGCTGATCATGGAAGAAAGACGCCACAATAGTGTGGCCTCTGTGCAAAACCAGGCTGACCTTTTGAATCAAGTCCTGAAATAGCTGAAACAATTAGAAGCAAAAACGCAACAGAGCCAAAACATAGAAAATATTCTTGAACAGTTAAAATATGAGTTGAAAGCACAGCAGCAAGAAAATGGAGAGCAAGAAGCCCAATTGTCTGCACTGCAAGGGTGTATAAAGAATGTGTTGAAAATCTTAGCACAAGCAACACAAATTAAATGAGCAGGTTGTTCATAATAGAGAATACTTAGAGGACATTTTCACATTTCAAGCACAGGTTAAACAACTAAAAGCTGAAAAACAGCCAGTTAATTATTAAGGGGGTTGATTCTCAGGGTAAATTCGATCAGATACCCCCAGATCTGAACACCTTGAAACAGCAGAGAGAGCAGTAGAGGAAATAATGTAACACATTAAGTCAAGAGAATAGTTCCATGTTTCAGGAAGTGCATCAGTTGAGGACGGATGTGGAGAAAAGGGAATCCTGTTCTCAGGAACTGACTGACAGTAGGTTACAAAATGCACAATTAATGGAACGTGTAAGGCAAGCCAGGTTTGACTTAGATCAGGCAACACAGGCCAAAATTATGCAAGGCAAGGAGATTAGTCTACTGAAAAAGAAACGCTCTGAATATGCACAGACAATGCAAGCCTCACAGAAGGAAAATGAGCCCCATTGTGAAGAGAACAAGAGACTAAGAGACTGATTAATGGCACAAAGTAAAGTGCTAGAAGCCACCCAAACACTGGTGTCAGAATAAAAAACTCAGGACTCTGAATACCATCAAGAGATAGGGACTGAGAAAAGCAAATGTGAGAGGTTGGAAAGTGAAATAGCCAAAGATAAACAGGCTTTGAGGCACCCTGACCATTCAGGGTATGGAAAAGCTCACTCTGATTACAGAGTGATGACCTTCTAACCAGGGACCTCAAGCCAACTCACCACCTCATATCTACAGAGTGCAGCTAACTTCATACCTGCAAGTTATCAAGATCAAAGAAAACATGATGGAAACTGGACTCAACCAGGCCTAGTCCAACTGATTCAGAAGGCCAGTCCTTATCTAACATCGATGAGGGTTACCAAGTGGAACTTAAAAATACCCTGGCATGTACTTCTGACCGGGAGGGATTGAAAAGGTCAGGGATTTGGACTGGCACACAATGAAATTGCAAAGGCACAACCTGTTCCGCTTTTCAGAAAGAGAGGAACCAGAGTTTAGGCCTCAGAAGAGTATCTTAAAAACCTCCACACATTGAGGGAGGTGGGGGAAATTCTCCACCATCCCTGGAAGGAGGGATGAGTACTCTTCCGAGTGAAAAGGGGAGTATAAGTGAAATTACCCTGAGACCCTACAGAACCACAGACGATAAGAGTTCAGACCCCAGAATTCTGGGAGGTATTCCCAGTCTCATAGAGGTATCGAGTGCCTAGAGGACAGGGAATAGACCACCAATAGAAGCAGCTCTGAGTCAGAGGGTGAATGGACTCAGGTACAGCAGAAAGGAAAGTATATCAAACAGAAGAGAGGTCTTGTGAAAGACCCAATTCGGGAGATAAAGACCATAAAGCGCTTTATGACTCCCTACCATAAGAACCCCACATATTCAGTATGGGAGCATCTAGAGCTTTATGACCAAACAATGACATCATTTGGTATTAGGAATGATAGAAGTTCCATGGAGTTTGTCAAATGGACATTCTCCCCTGAATACTCCAGCTTCTTTGCAGGGCTGGAGGACCAAGATCCCCAAAAATGCTCCACCTAGGAGGTGTCCATTCTCAAACACTTTTCCATTCATAGAAATTCTCTGAAGGCCCACAAGGTGGCATACAACCTGCAGTGTGCGGAAGACCAAGCTCCTAGAGAGTTTGTGCAGGACCTAAAACGATCATTTGAACAGACTAATAGGCGGGTAAACACCAATAGGGCAGTGTGTCATGGCCACAGGCCCCAGAACACAAAAACCACACCAACTAGTGATGGGGGCAATGGGTCATTTGACTCACTTATGTCTCTTTGGGACCCATAAACACAGGGGCCCTGGCTGGACCCCGGCCAGCACCTTTGGCGCCAGGCTCATATAGAGATGTGAGCAGGAATTTTATTTCAGTGCAGGAGTGCTTTTACTTTATTTCAGTGCAAGAGTGCTTTTATTTTACAAGAACTTTCCAGGAGCTGAAAGCCTTTATTCCAGAGAACATCCTCATGTGCTGACTCATCGGGTGTGGCAGGGTGTGGCAGGCAGGCTGAACCTGGTGGGCGTGGCTTCAGAAGCTCAGCTATATAATCTGCTCCATTCTTAAGGCCGGCACTTTGCGTGCAACATGATGCTCACCACCGCTTGGACCAGTTTACTTACCTTTGAAACCAGGTGTTCTCCTGCATACTCACCTCCAGGAAACTGGTGCTTTATCGCTTCATCTGCAGACTCATCTCATGACATGCAGTGTTCTTGATCCCGATGCCGCAGCACCACGCTCCGCATCCACGCACTTGGACCCTATGAAGTTGAAGAAAGACAAGGTTTGAATATCCATTCTAGGGCCGTGCCGCATTTGAACCCTGCGCGTCCCCTAGTTAACAACCAGCTACTGTACTGCTGCAGCTTCGTTCCTCGTTCCCTCCGGCTGCCACCTCGAGCTGCGCAGCTTCTGCTGGGCTGGCAACATCACCGGCAAGGGAAGAAAGCAAAAGAGCAAACACCAAAAGTGGAACGGATAGCAATACAAGATGACAAACTTTACTATACAACAAAAACAGACGAGGAAAGGCAAAGGCAAACAGAAACACTTACCTGAAGTATAGTGGCTTAGTCACAGCAGGACTGGACTTCCACGTGCAAGGGACCAGTGAAGGAACTTGGTCCAGATCATACAAGCGCCCCTGCCAGAAGCAGCAGAACGGAGTGCTCGCCAAAACTAATCAACAGGTGAGTTTTCAGGGACAGCGCATACCACAGGTACCACGGTTTGTGAGAAGGGGTCTGGAAGGGGATCAGGGGCACAAGCCGGCATACTCACACCCCCTATGCTCCATGCAGGAGCAGTCCAGAGCAGCATCACCTATTACCACCAGTCACCACATAAGCCCAGATGGCAAAGTCGGACCCGAGCTACCTCACCCCCGGGAGGGCAGCAACTGTGCCCAACGCCTCCGCACAGACCAGGTGAGCGTAACAGGGTGTTCATCAACACCTATTTTCATGCACTCCCTAAATACATATTGACCCAACTAGCAAGGGACTTCCATGAGTGTAGGACCCTGGATTGGGTGTTAGACCAGGCCACCTGGATTTATGAGGTCAAAAGCCCTCAGAAAACAAAATCAACCCTAAAAACCCCACACCATCAAAAGAGACCTGCCGCTGCAAAGGTAGCAGAGGTGAAAAATATTCCCCCATTGTACTTGGAGATGGGGGGACCTAAAAACACTAATCTTACCAATAAGCAGAATGAGAGGCAGAGGAGGCCCTCGGATCCAACCCAATCCTTTTGTAGCCAGGCAGGATACCAGACCAACACTCCCTCTGACCCTGCCAGTTACATCAGTCCAAGATAAAAGGCTATCAGGCCCATCCTGAGGTACATCTACAGTCCCCACAGGGCAGAAAGTGGAGGCCTGACCACATAGGTACCGACCTGGCCTACTATCCTCCAAAATTCCCTCAGGAGCAAAGAAATACTCCGCTCCCCAACCTAAGTTTCTTTCCCAAGTACCCTTCAGACCCCAATTTCCAGAATAATTTCCCTTTGTCTCTCCACTTTTAGGACAATAGATTCCCAAATCTGGGAGAATGTAGACCTAGAATTGAAGGTTATCAGGGAAACTCCCAATAACCAAGCTACTCTGGGAGAAGGGATATCTACCCTTTCCGGGAGCAGCAAAGGTATGAATCCAGACCTCCCTGCCAACCAGAAAAAATGTCTCAACTGGAGCGACAAGTACAACAATTAACCCATGACCTGGGATGCATGTTGAAGGCTCAGCAGAACCCTCAACTAGAAACTGCTGCCCATAATAAGTGAACACCCGCATCTGATGCCCTGGGGGGGCAATGACAGGAAGAAATCTCTGACAACCCAAAGGTTCCAGAGAAGGGGGCCGGGTGGAAGGGAGATGCAATACCTTAAAGGAAGCTTCCTTTCCCACTGGAACAAAACCCTCAAAGTCTCTGAGCCTGAACGTAAATCTTTACCCCCAAAAACTGGAACCTAAAGAACAGAAGTTAAGTAGGAGAAATTGAAAGCCAAAGACAACCCACATTGTGGAAGAAGTCCTCAACATCCCTTTTGAAGGAGAATAATCCCTGGACGAATCAGGGAAGAAAACCTTCTCTTTCAGAGATGGAGGGATCCCTCCCAAAAGAAAAGGGGTCCCAGGAGACACTGATTTTGACGGGGTATGTATGGAAATCAGCCCGGAGCAAAAAGCTCTTAAACACACACAATGTCATTCAGAGGACCCAGAAATCAGAGGTATCCTCCCCTCCAACAGGTTCGGGTAACTGTCTCCAAGAAAAGAGGGACTGCAAAGAATTGGGGGGGGGCGTGACTTCCCAATCTCACCGGTTTCTGGGTGTAAAATATGTATTCAGATTCCCGGACACTGACAAAGAAAACTGTCCAAGATCACCAAGTGTTGGAGTTCAATATAAAAAGTTAACAGTCAAACCTCTTCCTGGACAACTCCAAAACTTTGATGGTAATGATATTTACGTCAAAGGGACTGCAGATATAGAGATAGAAATTGGCCTACATAGGGTGAAACACCCAGTGATAGTCGTCACTCTAGAGGGCACACATTGTCTACTGGGTAATGACCTCCTTCTCAGATTGTCACCCCTGATTGACTGTGTGAACAAGGTCCATACAAAGACCTATATTCCTCTTTTGGTGATATTCCTTTAGAAAAAGTTTGGAAAACTGTCTTTTTCGCCGGGGACTTCAAGTCCCATAATTCCCTCAGTACTGAGATGAGGAAGAGGGGTATACAGGGACAGAACCATAGGAGTGGTCATCTAATTAACCTGGATGACCCATACCTGAGGGAGATTAAGCTTTATATGTCCCCTCAGGTGCAGGTTGTAAAGAATAGGGTGAAGAGAGAGAAGAGGCAGGAGAGGCGGAATCAGCGCAGGCCGTATTTGCAGCAGTAGGCAGGACTGGAGAAGCGAGGAGATGCCGAGACCACTCCGAGTCCTGTGCTGGTCGGTGCCTCTGATCATCCCCAATGCAGAGGACATGCAGCGTGAAAGAAGAACACTTGCCCATTCTTGCCCATGGAAGCAGATGAGGTGAAGGAAGCTGGGAGGTCTCTGGTCCCACGGTTGCACCAGAAACTCCTAGGAGCAGCAGAAGCTCTGAATTAACATTGCAGCAGTGAAGGTGAACCAAGAGGGTTTGTTCAACATGCTGAGATGACCTACGTTCACTGAAATTCTGCGAGCCTCAAGCGGCGAAGGGAAAAGCAACTTACCTGGTGAGTCCACTGCTTGTGAGTGACCTTGGAGTGTTCCGCTGTTGGGCACTTGTTCACAGACAGCCTGTTCAGTCACATCTGAGCGAAAGCCTCATTAGTGAATCCTGATCTTTCAGAAAGCAACAAACATAGCATATAAGGAAACAAAGTAACTATAAAAGTTATTTTGTGAGTTTAGGGTCAGCACAACATCCTGGTAGGGAATAGACAGTGAAACCTGAGAGATATCAATCCAGCAAGTATTGTCAAAAGCCAAAGGGGATTGGTAAAAAACACACATATTGTAATATCAGCTACTTGTGTCTTGGGAGATCTACAAATCTTGCCACTCTAAACCCAAAATACCAAAGACAAGGCAGAAGCAGAATAATACGTTATCCTTAACAATACTTGGCTGCTATAACAAAGGGGAAGGAAAGGTATCAAATAGGCTTCCCTTCTGGCGATGGCTATTCAGAAGGAGAGGAGCAAAATTGCCCAGGAATCCTAGAGAGTAGTAATGTGGTTCCTTGCTTTCCCCTAACTTGTTTAAAGTCTGAGGCTGGAGAAGACCATTGATGATGTTATTATTCTATGTTGGAAGTTACCATTAAAGCACTTTTCTGTTCTTGTTGTTAAAGAAGACGACGGGCAGGCGAGTATACCCATAGTGCAAGATGTGATTGTCCAGAAGAACCTGGTGAAAGAATAAGCCAGGTAGTAGAAGGTGCAAGTGCTCAACATTGGTACTAGTGGAAAACAACACATATGAAGTTGCAACATTTGGGGAAGGATTTTGAAAACTGGTTGAAGAAAAGTTACAATTCATTCTGCAATTAAAATTATTATAAACCACCCTGACCAAATTATTTTGTGTATTGTACAAATGTGAGATGAAGAAGGGAGATTTCTCCTGGTTATCTTGCTTCAGTGGATCAAAAAATAGTTCTAACACAGTAATTTTTGCGATACAAGTTTCACTTTTATTTGTGCTAGTGCTATTGTAAACAGTCTCTAGCCCCCTATGGGGTCCTGGTCTGTGGTATTAAATCTGTTCTGTAGAGACAGTGGCTCCTGTTGAGCCCTGTGGTTCCAGTCTATTCGGCAGGTCCGTTGCGGATCCTGGGAAAAACAAATGTGAGATAGTTCTTATTCAGGAGGAGTGTGAGTTTGACTTTCTTGCAACAAAAGAATTTGAGTGCAAGAACGTAAACAATAACTTAAGAACTGTACTAGAACTTTGTGTTAAACCAGTGTTCCTTGTTTTCCTTTGAACTGTGGAGAAACCCCTTATTTGGATCTGGGGAATGGAAGTTCATTCGGGTCATGACAAGAGACATTTGGTCATATTGTGAATCAAGGCTTATATTATATATTGCTGTTCAATTGAATTGCCATATATTTCCTTTTGGCTTTGCGTGTTGTAGATGTGTGAGGGTTGGATATCCCTTTGTTAGAGTTTTTTAAAAGTTTATTTTAGGGAGTGAAATCCTCTTTAGAGCAGGGATAGTTCATCCAACCTATTTGTTTAATAAAATGTCTAAAGTTGAAAATTCTTTACAAAGTTGTCCACCTCACATTTCTGAGCCCTCACACACGTGGCAGGTCAGAAGAAGGAGGCAGACTTGTGTAAGACTTTTCAGGTGTGTATTTATTAGCGAAAAGGATAATGCCTCTCTCTTCCTACGGGGTGGTCCCTACCTAACAGACTAATGTAGGTGCTGGTCAGTAACCAGTGCATGCCTTAAAAAAATCAGTTCATTGTCCAAACTAAATCTATCTGACCCTACCAATATCTTAACAACTCAAGAAAGGAGAATGACTCTCTTTTACTGGGTTTTACTTCTCGAATGTTTTTATTCATTAGCTGATTTTCAAATAATCTCTTGAGTTTTATTTGATCAGTTCAGAAGGTTCTTTCAGTACTTCTCTATGCTTTGGTTTATTCTCAGAATGGGGTCTCTTCGACTCCAAACTGATATCTTCTACCTTTGGAATGGTTTTCGTTTGTTTATCACTCTCCTCTTTTGTTTTGCTACAAAGAGTTATTCTTTCCTTTTCCCAGAGTAATATTTTCCAACCGTTCAGATTAGATATTTGTTTCCTTTCTATGGATATATATATTAGTTCATTCTTCTCCTCCGGTTATTCTCTTATAGCTCCACTGTCTTTCTTAATGACGCTTTCTTTACTCTGACTGTGACGAGTAATGGTATTCTTATAGCAATTATCATTCACTTCTCTTTGTTTCACATTTATTGTCTCTTTATCTTGACTGAAATGAGTATGATCTTTCTTATTATTATTGTCATTCACGTCTCTGACTTTCACTGTTATCGACACTTTATCTTGACTGAGATCAGCATGAGGACTCTTACAACGATTATCATTCACTTCTCTTGCTTTCACTATTATTGTTTCATTATCTCCACTGGGACGAGTATGAATTGTCCCATAACGATTCTTTGTCTCGCTCCCGCGTCTCTCATTTTCCCTGTTACCCGACAGTCTCAGGGATACCGTCAACCAGGTTTCTCTTCGATCAGGTTTGAGCCTCGCCTTTGCCTGCCTGACTTCTTTTTTTCCTTCAGCATCTCATACTTCGTATCTTACTCTAGGACACCCTGCCAGTTTCCAAGGTACCGGTACATAATGTGGTCCCACCTCCATAGTGGTTTCAGTGCAGTTGCGAAGACCACTGGTCCACCACAGGATCTGCATGGTTATACCACCACTTGCTGCTTCTCTCTCTCTACAGTTTCCAGGACATGATGAGTCCAGCTCTTGGCTTTTGGCTAAGCAGACGATTTTTAATGTGCGGTAACAGTCTCCTCCCCTCTCCCTTGTGACATATCCATGGGATTTCCCCGGATTATCTCTGTGCGTCTCTCTCGCAGCCTGTGGCAGGCTCTCGTCTCTCTAATTTCTCTCTCAGTTAAATGGTGTTTTTTATTTAAAGGGATATTCCCAGTTTCTGGTTTGCACTAACACATCTTGATTCTTTTTTCATATACATCTCTGTGTAGAGTATGTCTGAAGAGGTAATATTGGAAGAGTCTTTAGTGAGTTCCTCACAGGAATGGGAGTCCTTGTCCCCACATCAGGTGAGTCTCTACTGGTGAGGTAATGCCTGCATTTGAGCCGTTGGAAGGGTGCTTTGGAGCGGGCTTACCTGCCTAGACTCACAGGTGGAGTGGGAGCTTCCCTTGGGGAGAAGGGGCACATTCCTGCAATTCACCAAAACCCCATAAACGTGCTACATAGGTTGCATTCCCAACATATTTTACTCACTTTGCAGCTGCATTGCTTTTGGATTCACCTAATTGACCAATGTTCAGATGGTGTGCAAAGCCAACTTTGCACTTGGGGATTGTTCTATAAGGTGCAAAGCACTCTGGAGCCCCAGCACATGTTCATTCCCTGACTCTGGGCTTCTTGCATCATGTAATGTAAATTGGTCTTGCATTGTGTTACTTTTGCCGTGTTGGGATTTTAGCATGTTCAGCTAAAGGGCACAGTACTTCAAACATTACTACTCCATGTTTTTTCCATAAATGAATAGAATCACAGCTTTACAATATGTCCATATGATGTGATTAAGTAAATTAAAGAATTTGAACTAATACAATATATTGCATAAAACAAACATTTAAAAAAACTAAACTAAAAGTATAATTTCCATGTTTCTAATGTGCATGGTGTATATTTGACAGCCTACTCATTGACAGTTTGTGTTTTATTTACTAGCATTTTACAAAGGCAAACAAAGTTAAACATTAAGTTTTAACAGTAAAGATGTTGCAGAAGAATGTAGAATGCATTATAGGGGGAAATGCAGCACCATGATGGACCATGTACTCGTACATGAAAATCTATTATGATACTGTTCAATAATGCAGTATTTCATGCTAATATTCTCACTGTACAAACATACATAACGTGTGTGGGACGAGAGATAACTCGTTGCCCGATTTCCTCCTCTTCTCTCCATGTGCAGTAGACTTAATATATAAATACATGCCTGTAAGGTATGAAAAAGAGCAGAAAGAACAAACACACCGGAACAGCAACAAAGACTCACAACTGCAGAGCACACTCCCACAGACAGGAACGACAACTGAGTCAACGCTGAGTCACGTATGAAGTTCACAGTGTTTTACGTATGAGTCACGTATGAAGTTCACAGTGTTTTACCATGAACCAGATTATCCCCAGGTGGGGAGTAGAGCAATTTCTCTACCCTGGGAGCCTAACCACTTATTAAATCTAAAACACCTCAATAATAATTAACCACACTGCTTCCTTCCTCGCCATCACACTATTAAACCTAACTGTGTTTAGGACAACACCCATTTGACCTGTTAGCTGTAGGCCTCTCTCCCACTATACATGACTCTCACATCTAGCTGTGTTTAATATTGTAATCCTTGCTCACCAGTGTCTCAAACCTAACTGTGTTTAGTAAAACACCCATTTGATCTTTTAGGTGTAGGCCTCTCTCCCACTATACAGGACTCTCAAATCTAGCTGTGTTTAATTTTGTAATCCTTGCTCACCTGTGTCTCAAACCTAACTGTGTTTACTAAAACACCCATTTGACCTTTTAGGTGTAGGCCTCTGTCCCACTATACAGGACTCTCAAATCTAGCTCTGTTTAATATTGTAATCTTTGGTCACCTGTGCCTCATACAAAGCTGTGTTTAGTATAACACCCATTTGACCTGTTAGGCGTAGGCCTCTTTCCCACTGTGCAGGACTCTCAGATCTAGCTGTGTCTAATATTGTAATTTTTGGTCACCTGTGTCCCAAACCCAACTGTGCCTGCTACAACACTCATTTGACCTGTTGGACGTGGGCCTCTCTCCCACTGTGCAGGGTTCTCAGATCTAGCTGTGTCTAATATTGTAATCTTTTGGTCCCCTGTGTCCCAAACCTAACTGTGTCTGGTACAGCACCCATTTGACCTGTTGGGCATGGGTCTCTCTCCTGCTTTGCAGGGCTCTCGAATCAAGCTGTCTCTAATATAGTATTTTTTTGTTCACCCAGACTTAAATCTATCTGTGTTAAGCATTGTAATCATTAGTTCACCTATCTCTCAAACCTAACTGCACCCATTTGATCTGTCAGACAAAGACGTCCCTCCCACTATATGGGAAGCTCAAATCTGGCAGTGCACTGTTACAGGTTGCATTGTTGATTGTGGGCCTCTCTCCCGCTTTACGGGATGCTCAAGGCTAGCGGTGCCCTACATCAAATTGCATTGTTGATTGTGGGCCTCTCTCCCACTATACAGGACACTCATATGTGACTAACCAACTCTCATCTCGAGAGCATCACTATGGAGTGAAACAGAGATCATTGGCTGATTATTGTGGAGTGATACTGTGATTAGGGGCTCACGCCCCATAAGATGACACAGTGATTGTTAATTACGCCCATTAAGACAATTCTGTAGTCTCTAGCTATCCTTCCTAACCCCACATAGCTGGCTCACTGCAGTGAACCTCCTTCAGGGAGACGCACACTAAGGACAGCCACTGATAACTCCCAACGGTATATCCCTAATAAAACCTCCCTACCTTACTCAAGACGGCAACTGACAAGTTCGAAAAACCTGCTGACAAGACCACCTAGAGACAGAGCCCACACTTGTAGCAGACAATTCCCTACACCCAGTACTACACCACAAGGCAGCTGGACCAAAGCAAAAAAACAACTCGGCATCAACAAACAAAAAATAAAGACCAAAACAACTCTCAAGCTCAAAAGGCCACACAAACGACCTATAACGAGAAAAAGAAAAAGAGCAGAAAGAACAAACACACCGGAACAGCAACAAAGACTCACAACTGCAGAGCACACTCCCGCAGACAGGAACGACAACTGAGTCAACGCTGAGAGAAGAGACAAATCCCCCTACTTAACTCCATACCTCGCAAACAACCGTTCACCAGAATGAACCAACTCTACGCGAGAATCAGCAACAGCCCACATCCACGCTGAAGAAGAACTGACAAGGCTAGAAATAACAAAAACATAATCGACGCAATAACACCTTACATCACCAAAACAAGAGGATCCTCCACTCGACACCCACAATTCTTGGAAGAACCACCTGATGAAAACAAAAACCTAAGACTAAACCTAGAGTAACTCTTCGACGACACAGACGCAGCTATACCAACACCTCAACTAGAGATTGACCTGAAAGGAAACCTCAACACTGATCAGAAGATGACTCCAACAACAAAGCCCAAACCAAACTACACCTCAAAACTCCACTGCAATCTAATAAACGCACAATCCATGTCAAAACACTCAACAGAGATCTTTGACCTTCTCTATGACAATGGCATTGGCATCCTATTCATCACAGACACATGGCTGGACGACAACTATAAAATCACATTCCAAAGTTGCCTCCCAACCAACTTTACATGCCTCCAATTAAACAAGAAAAATAAAAAAAGGACGCGGCCTCGCAATAGCATTCAAAGGTCATCTGAAAATAAAAACGGACAAACGTCTCAACATCATCAACTGGGTAACCATGGTCATACACCTATCAGCGAACCCAAAAACCAACATCACATTCATCCTGGTGTACAGACCACCAACATACGATGCAACCTTTGTTGATAACTTCATAGAAGCCATTACCAACATAGCCATCGAGCATGGTTATCAAATTAGCCTGGGGGACTTCAGCATCTGGTTTGAAGAAAGTCACGCCAACTCCCAAAACTCAATGATTGGACAACTTACAACCATGAAACTACAACAGCTGGTCAAAGTGGCAATGCACTCAGCTGGACACACCCTCAGCGCAATCTTCGCCAAGGAAAAACGTATCACCATGGCACCACTGAAACAAATACTATGGAGCGACCATCTCACCATCCCATTTGTGATCAGACTACCAACTCAAGTCTGCGTCCAGCCCCCCAAACTCATAACCTCCACCAAAAGAAACTGGAAAACCGTCAAAACAAGCAACGTATTCAAACAACTGGAGATGGACAAACCCTCAACTACAGAACTAGAGCTGGCTGACCTTGACGGAAAAGCAGAGCTACTCCACAAATGGATTGTGATACAATTGAAAATATCATCCCAGAAAAACCATTCACCCCATCAAAAAAAAGAGCAATGGCAAAATGGTTCACCCGACTACTAAGCACCATAAAAAAGGACAAGAAGATGGAGCTGGAATGGAGGAAAGAATACACCCCAGACAAAAAAATACTGTTCCAGAAACTAATCTGCGCATACAAAAAGGAAATACAAAAGGCGAAGAGAAGGCATTATGATGACAGAATCACCAATGCCACCAACAGACAAAAAGAAATGTTCAACATTGTTAAAGAAATGAGAAACCCAACAGGCTGCGACAACATCCCAAACCCCTCAGAGAAACTTTGCAATGACCTGGCAGACCACTGCAAGAACAAAATCACTGATATCTGCCAAATCATACTAAACAGACCAACCAACCATAACATTCAACCAACTGAACCTAACATGGAGCCAAAGCACAAACTCCAACTCTTTCCTGAAATATCAGCAAATGCATTTGTCTTGCTGGTAAAACAAAGCAAGAAATCATGATCATCCATGGATCCCTGCTCCTCTGACATATACAAATCAATCCTCACATAAGGAACGCCATCAGAATATTACAGAAACCTCCTAAATCTCTCACTAGCAACAGGAACTGTACCAATAATCTTAAAATCAGTATATATCAAACCACTTTTAAAAAACACAAGTGGAGACGAAGAAGACCTCTCCAACTACAGGCTAATTTAAAATATTCCCTACCCAGTAAAACTCCTTGAAACCTATGTATGCAAATGAACCCAAAACACGTAGAAAAACACCACCTGCTAGACCAAGCACAACTTGGTTTCAGACCTGCAAGAGGAACAGAAGCTGCACTACTATCCGCCTGGGACGACGTAAAAACCAATGTGGACTCTAACACAAGCTCAGCCCTGATTCTGCTCGACCTCTCCGCATCCTTCAACACAGTTAGCCATGACACCCTAACCAAAAGACTAGAAGACATAGGCATAACGGACATTACACTACTCTGGATTAAATCATTCCTAGCAGACAGAACAGAAACTGTATGGATAAAACCCTTCAAATCCACCCCACGATTTAACGACTGTGGAGTACCACAAGGGTCCTCACTATCACTGCTGTACTTCAACATCTACCAAACTCCAGTAATAAGAAGGTTCAAAAAATAAAACATTTACATGCTACAACTACGCAGATGACACTCAAATCATCTACAAAATCGAAGAGACTCTAGCCGATCACTCAACCCCAATCGAATGCCTAAAAGAAGTATTCAACTGGATGAATGCCAACAACTTCAAAATCAACCCAGGAAAGACAGAAATCATGATTATATCCAAAAACCATGAGAACGACACCTATATTCCATGGCCACTGGAAATGGGAACCGCACCAACACCATCTAAGGTAGTAAAAAGTCTCGGAGTCCAGATGAACAACACGCTAACCTCAGAACCACAAATAAACTCAATCAAAAAGAAATGCTTCTTCCTCCTTCACACGGCAAGAAGAATCTTACCTTTCCCCTCTTTCTCCCACAAAACACTCTCAATGGTCACCCTCATCATGTCAAGAATCGACTATGCAAACAGCCTCTGTCTCGGGATACCAGCATACCTCCTGAAGAAACTACAACGGATACAAAATACAGCAGCCAGACTGCTCCTCAAACTATCCAGAAGAGACCACATCACTCCAGCCCTAAAAACACTGCATTGGCTCCCAGTCAAACATTGCATCACCTTCAAAACAATGTGCATAACACACAGGGCAATCAGCAGACAAGGAGCTGAATTCCTACAAAAGATACAAACAATCTACAAACCAACGAGACTACTCAGATCAAGCAACAAAATCCGCCTGGAACAAAAACCATAACTTAAGAAAAAACTTGGGGGCTCCTCCATCTCCCATTTAGCTTTAAAACCCTGGAACAACACCCCGGAAGAAATAAGAAACACCAAAGACCACCTACAATTCAGAAAACTACTAAAAACCTGGCTCTTCAACATCACAGACCCAAACTAAAAAAGCAAAACAACCGAACCACAAAGAAAAGGGTGACACAATTTAGGATGACACTGACAACATCCAGAACCGACTAAAGTAACTCATACTACAACAAGAGAGACAATGCTAACTCGAAAAGGACACAAGCGACACCCATGAGAACAGATATCGGTATTCCTAGCCAATTCCATCCAACAACCTCACACGCCCCACAATTACTACCAGGTATCATACTTGTATAGATTTGTGTGAATGTTAGCACTGGCCACACTTGAACTAAGTTGTGGACAATGGCATGGGCATTGAGTGGATGGAGTTGTGAATGAAGGCAGGCGCCGCCCCTGGACGTAATTGCAAGTGTTGGCATGTGCCGCAATTCGAAGGGGTTGGAAGCAGTAGCCTGCATGAGCAACTGAATAAGATGATGAATGCCGACCAGCCGCCACATATGGATGGAGTAGCCCTGGCTGACCGATGCCGCACCCAGAATGGATTGCGAATGCTCTCTGGGCCAGATTTGAAGCACAATTGCCTGCCTGCCCCACATACAGACAGATGTCACGTGGGTGGGCAGAGCCGAAATTGGGCAAGGTTATGAATGTAAGTGGATGCCATGTTCAAAAGGGACTGTGAGTGTCGGACGACTTCAGATCTGGACAGAGACGCAGAGATGCCCGTGCACCCGACGTGGAGAAAATACGGAAGATTAGCGCCTTGCTTCTAGACAGCAATGCCAATTTAACAATCCACTAACAATTTCAACCCTCTGCATACACCTCTCAAACTCTAACCAAACACAACCACAAGCCTACTACAAAACAATCCACACAAACTTCATTAGACTGCAACAACAAAACAAACCACACATACACTCACACAGCAGCACACAAAGACTACCAACAATAAAATACCCCAAGCCCAGCCAACGGACCTACCGGGCTGAAGCCGCCAACAGCACATCACTACTCTCTTGCACTTGTTCAGCTTATTCTCACTAACTCACCCCCCCTTCCCTTTTTTCGGAGCTGCCAGGGTGCCAGTGGACCACTTTGGTGGTGATAGTGTGCGGTACAAATATCCTTTATCATTAACATTATCATCTAACATTGGCACCAGGGAACAAAACTCAGCAAATGCTTCTATAATAGGGAATGACAAGCAAACAGGTTTTGTAACCATCAGTACAAACACAAACATTTTGCAATATTATAAACATATATTGGACTGTTTTGAACCGGGACAGCCGACCCAGACGTTTAAGACGAGGTAGCAATACTTTGAGATGAATGGGGATGCAGAAGATACTGAAACATCAATAATCAAAACGATTAAGGAAGTTGGCAAAGATTACTGTTTTAATGTCAATTATCAAAAACAGGGAGTACAACGGACATCAACGGACATCTCACAGCACGATCTCAACAAAATTCATAAAAAACATAATCTTTAAAGTAAAAACTTGTCACTACTGACGTTAACTATGTATTTGCTAACCTCATCCTACATGGGAAACTACAAAAACCTACTGGTAAATGTGATAGGCTTAGAGGGAACATCTAGATATACGTTCCATACTAGTCTAAGAAAGTATTTTCACCACTGCACATTTATGTACAAGGCCCAAAAATCTGTTAAAACCTTGATATCATTTGAAAGTCTTTTTTTGGGGGAAATCCTTTATAAGATATGCCGTTAACGGGGTCTGAGCTCTAAGGTAAACATAGTAGCCAATTAAATGAATTTGTACGTTTTCACAGGGATAATTTATACCTGGTTTGGTGGCATGGTAGACCACTTGTATCACAAGTTAATCAAAAACTCTTGGCTTGGAAGGTTTGTTCTCACTTGGCGACATCTTATAATGAAGAAATTTGAAGTTGATTCAATCAGTACATTAAGTCCATTGAGTCGCGTCTCACCAGGTGTAGGGTTTAGCCAAGTAAAAGACCCCTTGAAAAGTAGTGTGAGGTATAGGTGACCTGGAAAAAGACTGCGCCAAATCTTTGCAGAAAGAATTTTTATTGTTCAAAAATTTCCCTTATAACTGATGACACGTGTTTCGGTCCTCCAAAGACCTTTTTCAAATCAGGGCTATTGGTTTGTCTTGAAATCCTGTGAGTGCCCCTGTCACACAATGTGAAAAATAAGCTTCCATATATTAAATGGATAAATCCCTGTTGTTCACAATACAAGCATACGATCGCAAAGTTGCTAAGAATCTCGAGGGGGCCTTCTTTCTGCAAAGATTTGGCGCAGTCTTTTTCCAGGTCACCTATACCTCACACTTGTATCACAAATCTGCAGCAATTGATAGACTTGTTGACCTGTGAAAAAACATAGTTTACATAAAAAGACAAATCCTGATTTGTAGACCCCTTAGAGAGGAATAGAAAGGAGATAGCGTATCCCCTTTTTTCTCCAATAAAATATTGTCACTTTAAATAACCATTGTAATTTTTCTAAATAACATTGCACAGACATGGATCCTTACTGCCAATTAAAATAAATTGCTGATTCAAATGCATACTTTCATGCTTGGGTGGCCCTGTAAATGAATCTAGATCTTGTGCTTCCCCAGAAAAAGATTCCATCCTAAATCCAAGCCTGTAAACATAGTAGACCAGCTTACAATAAGTAGAATCACCCCTCGAATAAGAAAGTTATACGTGAATCCAATGCATCATCTGATGCCAACATTTCCATTTTTTTTGGGAATGTGATGCCGATAAACGGTAATAATTTATTAAATTATAATTTTGGAAAAGATTACATATTTTTGTCTACAATAGTTATTCTGACTTCATTTGACTTCATTTTATGCAAGAAGATGTCTGTGTGCATTGTGAATCTAAAAAGGTAGTGAGATAATAGCAAGAGGTTTTGTTTCTTTTTGGCAGACAAGCTGCTTCTAATTTGCATGGGATATTGTAAGTGCTTCCCCAGCATTAAAAGTTGGGGGCAACACCTTTACATTTTTTGATTTACTATATTATTTAATACATAATATTCCAATTAAAAACGGATTGTTTTTTTGTCCCAAATGATTGGGGTGGGATTGTTGTGGTGTTGGGGTGGGGGGTAGATCAAGGGACGTTTCTCTGCAAAATGAATCCTCAAACCTGATATATATTCTATAGATAAAGTCACTGTGGTGCCTGTCCTAGCAAATCAGCATTGATCAAAGTCAATTAGACGATGAACTAGGAAAAAGCATTTCCTACAAATGCTTGCATTTGCAGTGCAAATATTATCCTACTCTGTGATCAGGATATCTTTTTTCTTATCCCAGAATTTACAGATGCATCAATCAGATGCTAAAGCAAGCCCTAATTGCAAATAGTAAAAACAAAACAAAATGAATTAAAACTTTGAGATCATGGTAAACAATAGGCTGATCTTGCAGTTCTTTGTTCGTCAAATTCTAAAAAGCACATTCTACATAGACCTATTGTCATCTTTTGAAGGGATGTTGGGAAGCACCCTATGGAAGAAATCTTGGGGTATTCGCCCTTTTTTGTTGGTGATCCTCCTGGCCTTGCATGAAAATACCAAAGCACAAGTCTAGCTTGACATTGAACGTAGGCTTACGGACCTTGTGATTACACACCATAGCATTAGACAAGAGTGCATCTTGGCTCCGGCCTTGTTTAAACAGTACCTTTTGGATTTGGGTACTTGGTTGGCCGGGGCATCCTCATTGTCACCTTACTTAGGATCTCTGAAATGTCATGACCTCTTATATGCAGATGATTTGGTCATACTGGACTTTCGAAAAGGCTCAGTTAAATGGAGAGTGAAGGGAGTGGCTTTTGAGCAGGTTGATGGGGTACAACGTCATTTCATCCCGGGATGCTTTTTCACAGATTTTTATTTTACTGCAGATTATTTAATGGAAAAAAAATCATTGAAAATGTTCGGGAGGGGTTAGAAAAATATATATTTGGGATGTTACTGTTTGGGAATTTTTTAAAAATTCAAGGCGATAGTGGGTTTGGGGGGTAACCCCCCCAAAAAGTAAAAACATATAAATCCAATGTTTTTTTCGTAAGAAAATCATCAGTAAAAAACCCTGCTCAAAAAACATCCCACGATGAAATGACATGTAACCGTTGATGGGTATTGTCATCTAGATATTCTGTTTATGGCAGTTGTATTAAAATGACACATCTTGAATCCATGAAGAAAAAATGAAGCATTTATGCTGCTAAAATGAAGTGGATTGAGTTGAAATTGGGGGGGATTATTATTATTTTTTTTTACTACCTGTTCTAATTTGTTATAAGTCTAAGGAGGTGCCTCTGGTATTGTATGATATAGTCATCTGTACGCTTGCTGATTTGCTGAATTGGACCCTCTGGGAAGGTCTAATTTGGCGCAAGGTGCTGGGCCTTCCAAAAGATGTCCCAGCCGCAGTAATTCTTTATGGGTTAGTTCTTGAATCTATGAAGGCCAGTTTTGGAGGGAAGATCCGGCAACTTTTTCAAATGATCAGATTCCCACAGGACAATTCTCTTTATTCCAAGTTACACACACTTTTGATGAATAATTCTTCTGTGCATTTTTCAGGGTTGGTGAATGGTATGTTAGTTGTGCTGTCTAGTCTCAACAGATCACCAGAGTTATTAGACGAGGAACCACAAAGTAAAAAGGGCAGTGGAAGAGAGGGACTGGATTCAGACTAGTGAGGCTGCGTAAAAGTAGATCTTATTCCATAATGTTTCAAAAATTATAAAGCCCCTCTTGGTGCCTGAATTGTATTTTCAGAGGTTTGCCTCCCCTGTGTGGAGAATGAATTTCATGCAATTTTGCCAGATGTATTCTCTACCCGTGAGATTGACGGAGCAAAGAATGGAATTGAGAGTCGGTGTAAGTATTGTAGGTTCTGTGCTGATAACAGTACCATTGAAACATTGGAATATCTGTTGCTAAATTGTCCCCAACCATTGTTGGTTATATAATCACAATAAGCTATGGGATTAGGAGTCATTCTGGGCTCATATTCCAGAGGGAAATAGGTCTCCATCGAAGAGATTTTAGGATTTTAGGCATGAATTGAGGGGGATATTTGTTGGAATTTTTTGATTTGGTATTATTATTTTGGATAATATTGGCATGTGCATGTATGTTTTATTAATTTCTCCTGTTTTATCAGGCCAATTTTGTATGTATACTATTAATGTGTGAAATGATGTGCGTAAGGTTTTCTTTGGTAAACCATAACACAATATTACAAAAATAAAAATAAGTAAATAAAAGAAGAACATTTAAATACTCAACCCGCAGCCATCCTGGAAGAAAATAACAAATTCAGTGATTTATTTTGTAGGACTTGTGCAATAGGTTCTGGAACATCAGATACAAAAGAGAGCCAAACCACAACTGTGTTTTAAATCTACTTGACGTCTAACTGAAATGTGATTCTGTGGGCCACACAATACTCGGTGTGTATTGCACCATTAGATCAACTACCATGTGAGATTTTCGGGACAACCACACTGCTGGTTAAAGGTTACATCCTTTCTCCTATACCCACTGTCTACTGTGGAAGGTACCATATCTTGGCCCTATCAGATATCCTTTTAAATAACTACAATGTAGCATATTCGATAATACCCATCAGCCACAAGCCAGGTGATCCTAGGTTTGCAGACAAGCAGTCATATATTAGAAAATTGAAGGAGCCTGGGAATACTCATTAACTGATGAATGACTTCTACCACAATCAAAAGTGAATGCCCCTGAACTGGCTCCGGTTTATTAGATCTTTCATTCACATAAATCCTCTATCCATCAGCCCAATTTCAACACCTTTGCCTCCTTGTAATGTACCCCTTCCTCGACTAGCATTATGTTGAAAGTATCTACCGATCCATTATTGGCGACAGGGGACAACCTCTTATTTTTAAGGGTCCCGAAATGCTTTGTTACAATCGGCTTTTCCCATTAATAAACCTGAACTGGAACTTTGCTCATTGGCACTCAAATTCTCAGGAATTTGTCCTGTAAAATGTGCCATTCCCGCCCATTATTTTAAAGCATTTCTTGGGGAAACCCTCTGGTTATTTTCCATTTCAATCAATGTGCTCAATGAGACAGGAGAATTTGGGTAACACATTTACACTCGTACAGTTTAAAAAATGATCACCAGTGAGAATGATATTGAAAATGATAATAGTGGGAATGGTGATTGCAAACTAGCATTGAAGGTGATGCACTGCGTTCCCGTCAAGCCAAGCTATTCATGGCAGATATCCAGGATACCAGGGGATATCGTTCCGAGGGGCCAACTTTAGATGTCTGGTTGGTTGGCAGGATAGGAGCAAATTGTCCCCTAGACAACTTAAAAAATACACTTGTGTTGGGACAATTTTCCAGAAGTAAGCTTCGACCTCATGAGATTCCCTACATGTATGCCTCTAACTCCATGCAAATACTTAAAATCAAATTGCCGAAGAAACATTGTGGCTGTTGAGCATAAGGTGTGCATTGTGTGGAACATTCCTTTCGATCTACTGCTGCACCTCTTTTGGAGTTACAAGGCTCCTAGAGCTTAAGCCCAAGGATTGTCTTGAAAGCCGTCAACAGGCTAGTGTAACAAAGGAATATGTAAAGCTGGCATAGCAAGTACAATTCACATTTGGACTGTGCAAAATGCCAGGATCCACTACACATACATGGTGCTCTGAACAGTTATTGAAAAGATGCTAACATTTTCACTGCTAAAGATGATGGTAGACTCTAATAGCAAGGGTTTGTGGAATTCACACAGGATGCATTCTCAAGGTGTGCAAGGATGGAGGGAGTATCATTGCAGAGCTCGCATGACAATATTTGTGATGCTGTTCCAGCTGGGTGGATTCACGCTTCTATTGCCCTATCTATCTACTGGGCCAGGCAGGCAATTAATGCTTGCGTCCCAAAATATATCCCAGAACAGCAATGTCACCTGATCAAATCAAGGAGACCCCTTTCAGTTCCTGCCTGGCCCCCTAATGGAAAAAGTTAAAGGAGAATACACAAGTGCAATCTGGCCCCTGGTAGAGTATCTCAATGACATTCAAACACAGAATGGTAAACCTTTAGCAAGCCCCCCCTCCCAGGGAGACTTTAGTAAAGGGCAGGGTGTCAAGGGTCACAGGAAAAGTCAGCCCTGTCTTCCACAGATGCATCCATTCTTAGACTGTAATGGCAAATCAAGCAGTATGATTTGCACCTTTGCAACCAATCTCAGTCCCCAGGATCATCCTCAGAGGTCAGGGAGGTCACGTGAACAACACGATGACAGGCATTTAAGGTTACCACGCCATTTCATGAGGTTGTTTATGGAACTGCAAAGTTTTAAACTTGACTAGAGAAATACACCTCAAGTTCCTTTTACGGAAACGGCGCGAGAATCTGTTTTGCCAACTATGCTGATATTTTGCCTTTGGAGCCATGGGCGTAGGAGATGGGGGGTCTAGGGGGGACAAATCCCCCCCACAATTTTAAGTGGGGGGGATGTAATGTCATTTATCCCCCCCAAAATATGTGTTTGGTGTGTCCTGCAGGGATCTGTTTTTGAAGTGAGGGGAGGGGCTGCTTACTATGTAAGCTGCCCTCTCCCCCTGGCCCCCAAATCATGGGGGCAATAACCTGGGGGCAGATGGGTGATGATCTGCCCCCAGGGAAGGGGGACAAACAAAAAAAAAAGATATATTATTTTTTCTATGTAGTTTTGGGTGGGGTGGGTGCGGGTGGGATCTCTAGCCACCAGGGATTTTTGCAAGGGGGGTGGCCCTCTTCCCCCCACCCTAGGTGGATGGGGGGCACTTATGTAGCCTTCCCTGGGGCAGATTTCTGCCCTTAGGAAGGGGTACATGAGATGCCCTCCATCCAGGGGAGGGGGAGGCCACTTCAAATATTTGCAGAGCCACCCCTCCCAAGCCTGGGGCAGTATGTTTTGACCCCCCCCGGGGGCAGATGGCCAAACATGTGCCCATCTGCCCCTAGGGAAGGGCAAAACAAATTAATTATAATTTGTTTTGGGTGGGGGTAGGGGCACACTAGACCACCAGGATTTTTTGTGTTTGAAAGGGGGTGGCCCTCACCCCACCCTAAGTGGATAGGCGGGCACCTTATGTAGACCTCCCTGGCGGCAGATTTCTGCCCCTAGGAAAAAGGAGTACTTGAGATGCCCCCATCCATTTGGGGTGAGGGGAGAGGCCAGTGCAAATATTGGCAGAGCCTCCCCGCCCCTCAAGCCTGTGCCAGTACATTTTGCCACCCCCCCTGGGGGCAGATGGACACACGCCTGTGCCCATCTGCCCCAAGGGAAGGGCAAAACAAATATATATATATATATATATATATATATATATATATATATATATATATATATATATATATATATATATATATTCTAACTTTTTTGGGTGGGGGTAGGGGGCGCACTAGACCACCAGGATTTTTTGTGTTTGAAAGGAGGGGTGGCCCTCTCCCCCCACCCTAAGTGGATGGGGGCACCTTATGTAGCCTTCCCTCAGGGCTGAATGGCCCCAGAAATTATTACCCAAAATCCCAGACAAAGTGAAAATTGTGTTTTTTCCACCAAATTTCAGACTTTGTCAGGGATTGTGGGTCATAAATTATGGGGCAATTTGCGCAAGTCAGACCTCTGTGGATTCCCACGGGTGTCTTCTTTTCGGAAATGCATGGGGTTCCCTGTTTTCCTTTGTGGCTTCAACACCGTAGGCCCAAATCTGTAGGTTGTCCACATGAGAAAAATACTGAAAATCTGCTGTGCGAAAAGGCTTGGGGTTACCAGTGTTTTAGGCTTTTCCCTTTGCACCCAGGTAGGTGCACCCACACATGTGAGGTACCGTTTTCATCGGGAAACCTGTGGGAATGCGGGCAGGTAGGCCATGTGTTGTTGGCTGTGTGTTTCGGTGGGTGACCAGGGTGAAAAATGTGGAAATTGTGTTTTTTTCTGTCATTTTCCCGATTTCCCCCCAAACTATGGAATCTTTCCCTACATAGTTGTTGTCTGACCTGCGCAAATCACCCCTTCCTAAACTTGGAATATTGTCTAATTTTCAGAAATGTATGCCTTTCTGGCTTCCCATTCAGTTTTCCTACCCTTTTCTTCCATTCCGTCCACGCATGTCCTATTGGACAAAAAAACACCACAATCGCCTACCTCTCACAAAACGGCTGATTAGCATATCAAAATATGTTATTTTAGTTTCCTCTCAATCTGTTCTTGAAAGCCTGGAAAATGGCAAATCCAGCACAGCAAACCATATCTTCCCAGCCCTTAAAAGAAAAACACCACAGGCTTCTTTGTACAACATTTTATTGGCATTTTCTGAAAACCCCCCAAATGTTCTCCTTTTTGGTAATTTTCTCTCACCCCCCTACAGCAAACTAAGATTCCTGGGTGGCGTTACCACCACCTACATGTGGGAAAAAAGGGGCCAACTTTGGCCGAGTTATCTTATGTAACAAAAAAGTTACAAGGGATTGAATGGCGACATACCGAAATCACCAAATAAGGCCTTGGCACTGGGGGAAATACCCATGGCAGTTAAGGGGTTAAGACGGTAAAGCCCCAGAGGAGATATCATTTTTAAGGTAGCTCAGTTAGTTAATGATCCAAATGCAGATTGTGCACAGGAACATGTAACACCTATATTCAGCACGTGGCTTAATCTTACGGTGGGATAATATGCAGAGTGAATGCATTCAGCTTCCGATGCAAGACAGCATTTTCCAGGTCAATTGGTTCAGAAAAAGTGGTGGAAAGCACTATTACTGTCGCTTTGTCTAATTGGCCAGATTTTCAGGCATTTTCTGTGTGGAGTTTGGGAGTTTAGTGGACACATCAGGACCCCTCGTATTTCCCGCTCCACTAGACACATGCGGCCTTACTGCCAGCATGGATTTGCATGCTGTAAATAAGGAAAGGGATTCCTCTGGGATCTGCTTTGAAATGAAACCTGGTAAAAGTGGCCAGAGTCCAGAGGATGCCATTGTCAATTCTGCCAGCAATTGCTAATTGTGTGAGGTATTTACACTCTTCGAAAGTGGAAAAACAATGTGATTTCACCTGCCCTGTACGCTAAAATCTTCCATTTTGTGGCGGAAAAGTAAAAACGTGCGCCAATGGAAGTGGTCCACTCCATGCAGTTTACTTTGCGCTTTGATGCTTGGGGGGTTTGCGTGATGCTACACATGTAATAAATAAAAAAATAAATACATTTAACATGACCCCAGATAAATGGCAATTTGTGATCAGAATGAGTGAGCATGGCATGTCACTGGTAAGAGGGTGTCCTGTGTTTCTTGAGTGCATCGGCAAATGCCCTTAATTGCCATCTTGCGTTAAGCAGGTGCTGAAACCCATCAGTGTGGATCGTTCAATAATAATAAGTCGACAGAGGTATTTGAAATGGCCAATTTTGCTCTTTGGGTGACATTGTCAAAGTGGGAGAATGTTGCCCAGCATGTGCCACTTTCTCTGCGGAGTGAATTGTGCCATCCCCGAGGAAGAAGTGTGAAAAACCCACAAGGGCATTGTGCCCTGCTCTTTCTTGGTGTGTCTTCCCCACAGGGCGACAGACGCCGACTCAGACATGGGTAAGTCTCAGGTGGCAAGCCTGTACCCTAGTTGATGTGGCACAGGATTCCAGTCTTCTGAGGCTGATAACATTAGTAGCATTGAGTTACATGCCACCTGACAGGTATGTGTGATAAAGTTGCAAAGCAGAGCTGTTAGTGGGCTAAAGCAGGAGGCAATGTCTGCCCACCCTCAAAGGGTACGTACAACCAAAAGTAATAGGCCGCTCCCCCATCATGGCTATAGGGGCCAGGCTCCAAACCAAGGCAAGAATGCCCTCCAATCATCCATGTCCTTGTGCTCCAGGAACCCTGTTGAGCAAACTCTGTGCTTTCCACGTGATACTAATTTTATTTAAAGCCAGGAGTCTAAAAGGTAATCGCTTAATTGCAGCTGGAAATTAGCTCCTGGCGTGATCAAAATGTCTTAACCAAGTGTGACATCATCCCCTTTATTTATAAGCAATATATGTGTTCCCGCGTTTCTTCATCCACTGAATTACTGTTAGAGACGAATGCAAGAGTTATTTATGTCTCTTGTGTAGGCATTAGGAGCCTCTGGCATAATATGCCCATGTTCTTCCAATATTGGCTAGCTGTTGCCCTCTTATGGCCAGGTAGAACCATCATGGCAGTGACTGGCAAATGCCTTTCCCCTGCAGACAGAAAAGCGGAAATAAGAAGCCAATTCAAGACACAGAACAAATAGAAGTTAAGAGAGACTGCAGCTGCCATTGCTGTGTTAGGGAGAATATGTTGAGTGTTCAAGCAAGGAGGTATGTATTAAGCAAGCAAGCAGTGAGACATGGGATAGGCAAAGAAAGGCCAGAGGGGCTCTTTGGATAATGTAACAGGGCAGAGGACCTATGCTCTGCCGTCCTAGTAACATATGAGAGAATCAAATAGATCAGGCTTTGCAGCAAATGTTAAACAAGAAAGGAACAGAGTCCAGCTCTGCATTCAGAATAACAAAGACAAAGAAAGGCTAGGCTCTGAAGCCAGCATGAGATGGAATAAGAGGGACCAGACTCATTGTGAGAGGCTGGCCCGGCCCTCGCAGGGGCGCTAGAGGGGCAGCCCACATAGAGGGCTGCCCCTCTGGCCACCCCCCTGGGTCCACATACACCCCACCTACTAGGCATCCCCCGGGTCTGACACATCTGGCCATGGACCTGGGGAGTGTTTATAAGGGGGTGGGCTTGCGATCGCTCATCCTTCTTGTTTGCTGTACCCCAACCCCCCCGGAGGACAGTCAAAGCAGCAACATCACACACCTCGTCCCTCTACCCCCATAACAGGGCTTATTCAGAGGTTCTTTCTTTGAAAACCCCCATCCTTCCATTCCAAGAGACACACACGTCTCCTTGCCCCACACAAATAAAGTAGCAGCTTGCAGTTGGTAGAAAAGGCTCCAACAACTTTATTTGGCAGGAGTCCACTTACAGGTGATCTGCCTCTTAACGAGCTAGCGTCCGAACTGTGGCCCACTGGAAGTAATTGTTATTTCCTCTCTCTTACCATGAGCTCATAGTCAGATCAAAAATCCAGAAATGGAACATACAAAGACATGTTCTTTGCTGCTGCATCCTTTAATTTTCTTCTGTTTTCTTTTCTTCTGTTCTCTTGTTTTATACAGTGATATTTGTAATTTAATACGTACTGCTATTTTAATTCTAATTTTGTGAAAAGTCGAGTTCTTTGACTAAAACACAATAAATAAATAAATAAATAAAGCAAAGCCCCCAAGATGTCCCCTGTCCCCCCCCAGATTTTATGTGTCGCCTACGCCCCTGTTTGGAGCCGCACATCCTGGCATCTTGCACCTCTGAGAGCACATTAGTTAATATTTGGATTCATTTCTACAAAAGGCAAACCTATATAATTCTGCGTATTTATTCTCTCATCCATGCTCACATATAGTTGGCATAACGCGGGTCATATCCATTCAAAGAGGAGATATCGATTTTGGATAATATTTGGTAATTTGATCAAGTGCTGGCATACAAACCATTGAATCCATTGAATATAACAGGCACACAGGCTTTTTAATTCAGCCCTGTCAGTACATCTTGTCTCTGAAAACAAGGTGAAAGTAGTGACAGGGAACCGATGAGCAAGACTGTCGTTTTTCATTTGTGGGGAAAGTGGTGAAAATGAATGCATGTTTCAGTAAAAAAACACATGTCATGAGGAGCTAAGCGTTTAAAAAAAAAAAGAAAAATCGGATTATCCCACACAGTCGCTGCCTTTACATTGCTTTCCCTTTAATTTCGAGCTGTATAATGTCTACCTTTGCATCTGAAAGTTTGGCAATATTGTGTGTACGTACACATTTTATTGCATCCCGATGTGAGCATATAATGATTTCATGGGAATACTTTTCAATTATGTGACTACCTTGACATTTGCTAGCATTTAATAGATATGAGTACCAGGGCAATTAATGATAATACACTGAAGTATTGTACCTGGGAATCGGTAGGCCTGGGCATTCTATGGAAATAATTTGCAATGGTATGTGCGCCTAGAAATTATCTAGCGACTGGACGTAAGCAAAAAATGTGCCTACCTGTGAAACCTGGCTATGTCAATGCCTGCAAATATATTATTTTATTTATTTGTTTTGATTCACATAAGAACTTTTACAAACATGAATCAGACAAAATTCATAATATGCTATTTAAAGTAATTCATACAAGCATTTAGAACATTTAACACATTTAACATTTAAAACATATAAAACATATCGGACATTTCTACAAAGTCAAACATCAGTCAATCAATCAGTCATCAAAAGGGGTGCTACATAACAAGGGTCAGGCCTTTAGTGTGTCCCACCATACACTCCAGATTTTAAATAGTGCCATCTGTACCCTCTCCAAATCAGCATTTAGACAGTAAGCCCAAAAGTCGTCGGACTTGATCAGATCATAGTGACCCACAAGCTGCCCCAATATGGTCATATAGGGGGGTGCCCACCTTGGGCATGCTGTCAAGACATGTCTAGGGGTCTCAACATTGGATTCCAACATACACAACCTACATATTCTGTTTGTTGCAGTAATTTTTAGGCGGCCCCCTGCAGTGCCAGCACAGAGAGATGGTTGGTCCGAAGGCTGTGAACAGCAGGTCTTGGGCATTTCAGTAGATAATCCTGGGTGCAGAGAGATTTGTGCACAATATTCTCAAGCTACTTGTAGTTGTATAACGTTGCTAAGTGAGTATACTTGTTTATCCAGTCCCATTACTGTCACTTGTTCTTAAAGAGGAACTTCAATGTTTCAAACCCTGTGCCCTGTGTAAAGCCTGGATGCCACTCAATCATGGAAAAACATGCCTCTTTTAATTTTTTTAAGTCATCCCCCCTTAGCGTTGCATGTTCAACTTGCCCCAAGCTTTTCACCAAAGGTTTTCAGAAGCGGGCACTTGGGACCAGTTCTCATCTTAATTAAAAGTATGCCTCTTCTGATCAAAGCCTAGCTATGTAAGGACAACAGTCCCAACTCCAGATGGAGATAAGCCATTGGTGTTGACAGTGGCAGCCTCAGGAGCGTCCTCCAAAAGGAACCCTCGATTATGTTTAGCCATGTTAAGTCAGGTAAGGCAAGGGCTTCAAGACCATACAATATTGCTGGGGAAAAGCTTTATTTCTACAGCCTGATAATCCCCTCAATAGAATAGTCTGCAGTATGGTTTGCAAATGTATTAATAGCCGAGGTAAGTTGCCTGGCTTTGCTCTGTTTGCCAGCAATAATATATCTATAATCACCTTTGGCCTGCAGAAGTATACCAACTACAGGTAATTTAGGACATATTCTATAGTTTGTGAGTCAGTTATGATGTTTACTTTGCTGAATGACCTACGGGAGACAACCATCATTTTTGTTTTCGCTGTATTAATAATCAACCCATTTTCTTTTGCATATTCCGTCAGGGCTGTAAACTTATTTTTTACTCCCCGTATATTGTGGTCCAACAACATGAGGTTGTCTTCATAGAGAAGGCTAGCAATGAAAGTGTCACCCATTTTAACAGAGCAGCTCAATATGGAAAGTAAGCGTGCCGGGAGATCAGCCAAGTATAAATTAAACAACAAGGGAGTCAGAATGCACCCTTGCCTGAACCCCCTTCTAATCTGCACAGCGAATGACATTAAACCAGAACCCGTTAGCCTTATTTGCACTATGCTTTTCTGATGGAGAAGCCTCAGTACTGAGATCAACAATTCAGGGCAACCATAGCTATGCAATTTCTGCCATAGTCGCGGGCACCGGACAGTGTGGAATGGAGCACTGAAATCCACATATATTATATACATGCCCAGGGTAACCTTTGGTGGAGGTTTCCCTGATCAGCGCTTCCATCACTCTGATGTTATGTGTTGTTGCTGAGCCAGGTCAAAAGCCTGTTTGGGTACAATGTTATATGCTGTTTTCATCTGCCCAATGCTGCAGGGTTGTAATACAAAATTGCTAAATAGGTTCCCAGGTACATTTAGCACAGATAGGAGCTTATAGTTCTCTGGGCATAGCCTATCTCCCTTTTTGTATACAGGTAGGAGAATCACCTGCTGCCAGAAAGCAGGAACTCTCCTCTCTGCACACACTTTGTAAAACAGCAATGTTAGCACTGTAGCCCAAGTATTGGGATCTTCTTTCAAAACCACATTCGTTACCCCACTAGGGCCTGTCATAGAAAAGCCTTTCCGGCTTTAGCCTTGTGTATGTCCACCGAGCTAGGGTGCAAGTTGCAAGGTAGAGATACACTTTCTCCTGTTTCTGTCTCCCCTGCAGCAGCGTATTTGGACCCTTTTGAAGTGAATCCATTCAGGCTTTGCTTTAGGTTTAACCACGTACTTAGTATTCCCTTTTGCCTGGGACCGTATTTGCCAGATTTGTCTAATTTGGCCTGTACAGAGCACTGCTGAACATTAGCTGCCATCGTGCCTTTATCTCTGAGTGCCTACTTCTCCATAGCCATCTCTTGTATTCTCGTTTGATATGCCTAACTCTCGCCTCACGGATGCAACTCTCTTCCAGCCTCTACCTGACGTATCTCAGCTCGCGTCTCATGTGAATGTTGGCATCTCTAATTTCGGCATCAAAAGGTTTACCTTTTTCTGCTACATGGAGGGCCACACAGTGCACTATGCTTGATCCTGTTTGGTATGCTAGGTTCTTCAAATAGCTTCCCATCTCATCTACCTCTAGCTGTGCAAACCTGTCCAACTCGTATTTTACCAGGTGATTTACTGCCTCAGTACTTTTGTTTAGGTTGCGTGGTGTCCAGTAAATCCTATTCCCCCCATGATTCACCACCAGACCTTCACCCCCGTACTGTCTTTCTATGTGACTTCACAAATCAAGTGTTAGTGTCAGCGTGTGGTGTTTGCTAAATATGGTCTGCTTGGATTCTAAAGATATAACTCACTCAGAGTACATATTGCTCCCAAAGAAGTAGTACTGTGACCAGGGCTGTCACCCGCCGTACAGCCATTGTACATAAGAAGGTCCCATTCGTGTAGAAAATCCAACCACTGCTTTCCCTTCTTATTCCGTCTTGGTTTAGTTACAACACATTTGGATTGTACACATTTATATCGGGCACATAGTACCTGATCAATAAAGGCAGGATTGAAATCTCCCCCCACGAAAATACATTCATACTTATCCCTCAGCATCCATCCATTCAGTTAGCATTGCATCAAGTATCCCATGGAGCTTCTTGAGCTGTAATAAATCGGGAGGGGCATATATGTTAATTAACAGGCATATCAATGTATCAGGGATGGTTTTTATTACTACCTCTATATCTAGCACTTGAGGGGTACTCAGGATGATCTTTACACTTGCCAGAGGAACTGACTGTTTATTTGCCACTGCCAGACCCCAAGAGGGGGGTCACCCTTTTCACCCTTAGTTGCAGTATGCTGATACATAATAAAGTCCCACAATTGTATCCATGCCGTAAACCATGTTTCCTGCAAAGACAGGACATCAAACTCTGATAGATAGCTAAATGAACCCCAATAATCTAATAAGTGGGTAAAACCTCTGGAATAACAGCTTAACACCCTCATGGGTCATCTGGTCTCAGTCATCTGCCGAGTCAAAAATGTTCTACACAATTCCCAGCCCTCGGCATCCTCCGTACCCAATTCATTGGCAGTCATGTTGGCTTGTGTACTGGGGTTGGGTATGCTCTCAACATCCCCATCCTATTTGCTAGTAACGTGATTGGTGCTATCAACATGAACCCAACCTTTTGAATGGACCCCAGGAAGCCAAGTATAAGAGCAGGCACATCAGTAGTCGAACTGTGTATCCGCACAAAATTACCACCCTTTAAGTCAACTGGATCAACAAAATCGAAGTCGGAATTTGTCAGCATACGTAATGCAGGAATATTTCTGCAGACTCTGAATGTCAGTTCTCTTGGTACATTTCTCTGTAACAGTATTGAGTCCACAACCGAAAGTAAATGACTTGGGGTCATTCTCTGTTAGGGGGAGGGGCAAGGGGATGGGGAAGGAGGGGAAGGGCAGAGGATAGGGGTGGACTGGGGGTGGTTAATTGCAGCTCTGTGAGCTGCGGGTTATCAGGGCAGACCACATTGTGCTGTGGAGTAATTACAGGACCATTAGTGGCGTCATCCTGCCCCACCACTATGGGTAGGGTTTTACCAGATTTTAAATGGGGGACGACATTATGCACATAATCCAACAACCAGCTAGTCAATGTGCCCGACCCCTCGTTTCTCCTCATTTGTCCCATAGTGATTGGGTCTTTAATAGCCTCAGCCTGTACAGAGTCCAGTGTGATATATGTAGAATTCATGGGGTCATGTATCTCGGCGATAACTGGCAATTTGTTACCGCAGGCCCTCCTTCGTAGCCTATCCCTTTTTGCAGGTGACCTTTGTTTTCTAGTCTTGTATGGTGACACCACCATTATGTTGTCTACTTGCTCTTCAACCTCTGACACGGCCACTGGCACCTCCATCGAGGAGCTTTTCCCCACCGGGGAGAGAGAGATGGCAGAAGGCAAAATATTCTGGGTCGCCGGTGATTGGCTGGCTCCTGTGTCCTGCATTCTTTTGTCAATTGTGGCTATGGCCACCCCTTGTTCTTTTTACTTCTTTCATGGTTACACCACATAGTTTGAGTACGATTTTCACAGCAAAGTAAATCATACCATCTGCGGGCACTGAGGCTCCAGATATAGAACTGATATCGGGGATGGGCTTGTGTTGAAAACTGGTTGGCTGAGCACCAGACAACCCCTGTGTACCTAGCATATCAGTAGGAAAAAGTACTGGGGTGGTCGATAGTCATTACACAGTTATCTCCACTTCTTGTAAGCTGATTGACGTGTCCGCAGTTGAAACCTCTGGGATCTCAGATAGGGATTGAAATCCCCTTGTACATGTAGACAGTAACCCTTGGGATACACCTTCTATGGGTATCATAGCCTCACTTAACTCCGAACTCGTGGGCGGTTCTACATTCACCCAGGGGGAGAGATACACAGGCGGCTGCTTCTCCTTGAATTGAGTAACATAGGCCAGAAGGGAGTTATTATCAGTGCCACCATAATCGCTCTTAGAAGCCCCCTTTTCATTGGTTGCCCCCCTATAAGGTCACTTTGACCATTAACGGCAATACCGTTGGTAGCATGCTTGTCAGTCGGCTGGAAGTAGTCGGACATTTTCGCACTTGGGACCCAAGGGGCCCATTGGTTGTTGGTTTTGTTGGCAGTCACTGTGTGGGTCCTTACATGGGGGGATTAAGAGGGTGGAGCAGGGCGGGAATTGATCCAGAGGGTTTGTTAGTTTTTCCTACAGTTTTGCCAGCTGATTGCCTTTCCTTTGGCCCTTTGACCTGGGTGCAGCCTTTCCCAGCATGTGGTTGGAAAAAAAACTTAATTGATGTATGCGACTGTGGGCGTCGGCACTATAGAGGGTGTACAGACCCCCACCCTCAACCACCAGGAAACAGATTAAATCCCAGGTGCACAATTAAGTGTACTTGAAGTGTTTAGTCAAGTCCTCGTATGTACCGTTCAACAGGTTTATAGTACACATGAAAAACCTTATATGCTGCACACTGTCACTTAACAGGCAATACCTTTTTGTTTTTAGTAGCAGTTGAATATGGCAGAGTTGTAGGCCTGCTCTTCCAGGGGAACACAGAAACACACTGCAGCACATACAGTGCTTATACAAAACCCAGAACCATTGGCTATGCCAATTTTAGTTTCTCAATTGATGTGAAACTGCAATCAACATGGTCGCCTAAGTTGATCCGTCACAAACTGGCACACACTTTATTCCATAGAATACCTGCCCAATATTCTAGTTGTTGAGTGTTGGGGTTTGGCACAGCACATCCCCTTGATGGCAAGGATTGCTCTCTAGAAATACATTGCCGCAAATTACCTTCATGTAACTAAGCATGTAGGGCTGATGATGCACACACTATGCTCTTTTGAGGATAATCTCCAATTGAATCTTATCATGTCGTTTTTTTTCGCACATGTCACGTGAACAGAAACGATTATGGGGTTGAATACTTTCAAATCATGGACAATACTAGTGAAATCCTTAATGGCTTGAAAGGAAATATATTTTGTAAATTCTGCAACTTTGTTTTATTCTTGTCACAGATAACTTCCACCACTTACAGCTGTTTTGAAAAATAAAATTGCTCATCGCCTTGCCTGACCTCTGACCCCATTGCACATGCTTATTTAGATGCACGTGGACTTGAGGAAGATGATTTATGCAAAGCTCCCACTTGTTCTCATAAGGACGATATACGCCACTTGTACAGAGCGTGCTGTTCCTCTCATTCGGTGCATTGGCTGGGTGAACAGTATAACTAATGCACTGCAATATTGTGCACGCTGCTGGGGCCACCTTCTCTGGCATTTGAGTGCTGGTTGAGAGCCAGCATTTGTAAAATAGATTGCTAACCTAAACAATGGCACATCACATTGGAAATCGTTTGGTTTCCTTCAGATGTTATCTTTTTGTGTGCATTTTTGTAGTGTTCTAATGCTCATCAGTGGGTTTCTGGTGTCATCCAAATATTGAAAAATGAATAAAATATAAAGAAAACACGTCCATCAAAGTAGGACATTTTGTGACAAGGTAGTTTGTGAAAGTTGGTTTTCAATCTTTTGGATGTCATCCTCTCTACAGTAATATGAGCCTCGCCCACATACCTTTTCAATATCATCTCCTAAAGAAAACTTCCAATTTGTTTGTGACTCTGTGAACCGACGCCATGTAGTCATGATAGAGCAATCTTGGTCATATTCCTTTGCTGTGACTATCACCAACTCTGGCAGTTTTACCCTGGAACATTTCACTGATAACGAGGTGGAATTTGTGACTGGCCGTCAGAAAAACTTAAAGGCACCGGGGGCATATGGAGTGCCAAACTGTCTTTTTTACACTTGTACGCAACTCTGGGCTCCTTTCCTCACTGTCCACTGGCTATATGAGGGAGAGCTGGAAAGTGGCAGCTTTGACCACATGGATAGGAGCCTTCTTGGGAGTTTTCTGGATGAGATGGGAGCCACCGCGTCTGCTGGTGCGAGTCCTAGAAGCGCTACATGCTGACACAAGAGTACGGATTGGAAATGATGGTGAGGTAACTGATAGTATAGCAGTAGGGAAGGGGGTTGGTCAGAGCTGCTTACTTTCCCCTCTGTTTTTAATCTATACGTGAATCAACTTCCCTTATGTTTGGAAAAACTTGGCGCGGATGTCCCGTAGTGTGAAGTGAGGGATTTGCCAGTCATGCCACACTTTTAGCCAAAACACCAAAGTCCTTACAGATTCTGGTAGAGGGCTGTACATATTTTATGGCGCATCTGGGAATTAAGGTGAAGGAGTGGAAGTATTATGTCTTTCACCCTAGGCAAGGAACATGATCCCAGGGTATACATGGATGGCCATAAACGTTCTTTTTGCAGAAATTCCGAATATCTGCGTATGGTTTTTAGCAGTCCTTTAACATGGAAGGATAATATAGTGGCGAAAAGAATGACATGGAAGCAGGCTGTAGGCTGTGTTTTTAGATTTGCTACGATTTTACACAAATCGTCAGTCCCACACTTAATTACAACATATAGAGGGAAGAGGTGGGCTCTTCTGGCAGTGAACTATGGGGTGCAGGGAGGATAGCTCTTGGGCAACATGCTTGCCTTCGAAAGCAAGACAACACAGCAACGCAGCTTAAAGATATGATAGATTATTTGTAATGCGCTTAATACCCAGAGGTTTCTATTTCGTTATAGGGAACGTTACAAGGCCTCACACAGAGGATGAACTTTGCTTCTCTTGACTTTCGAGGGTGGCCAAAACACCTGAAGCCCTACATCAAACATCTGGAGATGGGCCAGGTTTTAATTACAGATAATGTGTGGCTGAAACTGATTCTATTTGGGAATTCAGTGCAGTGTTGAGCACAGAGACCAATTGTTTGCCAAAATGTTTGCTGAGACATATTTTAACAATCTGCAACTATTTGTGAGGCCCTGGGAGTAATAGATGGACATATTGCACGCCATTAATGCAACCCCCTAAAATGCAGACTTTTATTTTGACTCTCTTTACACCCCATATATATGTGGGGGTGATGGGTATAGTATAAGCTGGATGTACGGGAGCTGCAGGGGTCTCCCGCTGCATATATATGGGGTAAAAAGGGGGTACAAATAAAAAAAGGCTGCATTTTAGGGGGACACAGTAAAATGGTTGCAGTAATCACATAAATCCGATGGACACAAGGGTGGCTTATTGATTGATAAAACCCAGTATTCATAACAAAAGAAGGGGATTTGGACGAAATCCTATCTAGCCCTATCTCTTAGGAGGGGTTTCCCTGCCTCACCAAAATTAGCTATTGAAATGGTCAGTGTCAGAATGCCTACATTAAAGTTGTGGTCTTGTGTCCAAATCCTGACCTTTGCCTCACAAACTAAACATAACAAAAAAGAGCAAAAAGGAAATGTCTTCTGGCTGCTATCTTCAGCCCAGCTTTGCAGTTCCAATATGAAAGTTCAAAATGGTGTAGAAAAGCAAACACATGTTCCACAAGACCTGGGGTGGATTCCTTTTCCTCTGGGCTTTTCCAGTGTTAACTAAAGTAGGTTTCTGTATAAGTTGAAAACTTGTGTAAGGAAGTAAACAAAGGTCCCCAAAGGCTTGGGTTTCATTCCCTTTCCCCAGAGCCTTTCCAGTGTTGCTCAAAGCTTATTCTTGGTGAGCAGACCCGCCTCCGAGTGGCTGTGGTGACAAAGTCAAAATAGCGTGTCTCTCTTTCCCAAGCTGTGCTGTGATGTTTCCTCTCACATGTTGTCTATACCCCTCTTCTTGATCCACTCTTTTGCCAAGTGTGTAACACCACATTCCTCAGTTTCACTCTCTGCATTCAGTTTCACCCACAGCCTTGGTTTACTCTCCCACCAATGTCTAAGAGCATATGCCACATATACAGTTTGTTTTCCTCTTAAGTATAGGTTGGGGATCGCTTCTCCAACCCGGGTCCCAGACCCGCTTACATGCTCACTGTCAGGGTTCCATTTTATCCAATCTCTCTCAATTCCACAGCCCTGGTTTATTCTCCTGCCTGGGTCTGTAAATGTCACTTGTTTCTCCAAATTGCACAATTCCACCTGTTATTGGTTGGAGCGTGCCTTTCTGAATTGGGTCTCAGTTGCCCTTCCCTTGGGTGCTCACAGCGGTATCTTGCTTTAATATACCTCTGACCACAGCCTTGGTTTACTCTCCAGCCAAGGTCTGTGATTGTCTCTTATATTTGTAAAGTCTGCATTTCCCCCTGTTATGGGTTGGGGGTATGCCTTTCTGCATTGGATTCCAGACCATCTTCATTTGGTCTTTCTGCCCCACTGAGTATTCTTCCTTCCCTTTGGTTCATGCTCCATATGCTCTTTGGCTCTCCCCAACCTTTAGACTAATCACCCTTGTTCCTGTAGGACCTTGTTTTGTGTCTGCAGTTGTTTGCTGCTCTCCCAGGAGTTGTGGCGGCTTCTGGAGTTCAGCGGGACCGTCCTTATCCTTCACCTCCTCCCCTGCAGTTTGATCCTGTTACGGCTCCAGCACAGCAGCCCCGTTAACAGTCTGGTAAATTTCCCCTTCTCTGGATTGACACCTGCTTTGCTCCTCTGTGGGTCTGTCTTACTCCTGCGCATCATTGGCTTCTTCCTCCTGTGGTTCTGTGTAGCCCTGGAGAAGTGCTCGTTCCACACCGAGCCAAGAACGGAGACTCTGTCATTCTCTCCCCGCTCTTCCTTTGAAGGACAGATGATCAATCACATTGTCACAAAGGCTAGAGCATGTTCCTTTGTTCATGTTGGTATTCTTCATTACATTCACCCCCTTCTTTGTCCCAGTACTGTCATTGGTTACTGTGGGAGTTTCTTTTTCCTAACTTGTCTCTACAAGAGAGGTGTCACAACAGTACATTGGGGTACTTGGTGGAAGGTATAAAGAAGCAGGTTTATAAAAGGTGGGAGGGTTAAAGGGGTACTGTAGTCTCCCTATGTGGTCACTGCCCTCGATGGGGTCCTCCCTCCACGTGAGGTCCTCCAGCTGAATACTAACCCCAGGGTGACTATCGGGTAGCAGTCTCACCTCCATGGCCTCATGGGAAGAAGCTCCCACATCAGAAGCAGTGACAATACCTTGGGATTTGTCACATATGACAGAGTTGAGTGGTTAATTTAGCATGTAGCTGCAAAGGGTACAGTGTTGGTTCCACTGGTGGCCATGTGCAGAACTGGAGACCTCCATTGCTGCTTGCTGTTATTGTTGGACCACGCCCCCTTGCCTTCATAAACGGCCATAGCAGCCTGGAGCTGTGAAGCCTGCAGCTGCAAAGGGTGCAGTGTTGACGCAACCTGTGTTTGCGTAGTTTAGTGCTTGCAGCTCACCATGCCCAATTGCCTCAACTCTGATCAACTGCATCAATGGCTAATTGGATTGCTCCGCCCATTGGCCAACTGTTTAACATCTTTGGAATTAAGGTAGAAGGACGACTGGGGCATTCACATTGAGTCAAGAGAGACCTACAAAACGAGAGCCCTCATTGTGAATTATATAACGCACCAGCAGGGAACGGAATCAGGGTTGCAGTATTCTCACCAGCTCTCTCAATTAATATTACTGGATTGTATTTCAGGGGTTCCCAATGTGCACATTCAAGTACTCTCGCCCCGGACTGTGCCAGATTTGGATTGGGCTAATTGCCATCCTCCACCCCAACTGGCCCCAGTGCCCATTGGTAAGTATTTTTACCATCCAGTTTAGAATTGATTGTGATACAGACGGTTGTTCACCACACAGGCTCCTATATTCCGGGGATCATGAGCCTGTTTTATCTCAGTCCATTTAATTGGCTTCTGGGACTACATTTGACAATTAAGTGGTTTGTCACGCTTGAGCAACCAGTATCTTTGCATGCCTATAGGTAATTGGGGTGCTTAGATTTTCCTATAAAAGATTGGTTTATTTTTATATTTTAAGTGTTTTACGCAATTTCAATGCTACTTCACGAGGAAGATGTGTGACTGTGTTTGACAATCAAGCATTGCACTCCAAGTGGTCCTTGGCCATCAGTGTGAGGTGCTTCCTTGTACCGCAATGATCAATAATCTTTCTGCATTACTGGATTCCTACCATCTGTGGACGTTAAGAAATCAATGTTCCACAGAGCAGGGGTGGGGGGTTGGACTCTGGGTGCCCCATGAGTAAATCAGGCATTTCCTGCTTTTTCACCTTGTTCCTTTTTGGCCATCCTTTTGCGAACTTGCTTTTATTGTTTTTACCAAACTTGATGTTATTGGTTTCCTGGCTCATTGCTTCCCTGTTGTAAATATGTTTAAGCTTCTGAGGCAGTGTCTAAGAAGAAAGCAACTACTGAGGTCTCTCCTTGGGAGAGTTCCAAGAAATAGTTCTACAACATGTTCCAGCTGTAAGGGGTCAGGAATGAAAGCTGAACACAAGTTTGCTGTGTTTTTGGTTAAAGATTTGTATTGAAAACTAAAGCGTCAACATTTGGTAACACTAATTAGGGTTAAGGATGCCTGGGCGAGGGTGGAAGGTGGTGGCAAGATGAGAGAGATGGCCACAGGCCCCACCAAGATCTTAATAAAACAACCTTCAACTGTTCACAAGATTTGAATTGTTTTCTCTAACATCTGTGCCAATGTGCAAAGTAGAATTCCAATAGGTGGCTACGGAGTTCTTGAGGCTGTTCAATGGCGATTTCAGCTCAAGTGCAGTTGGCGCAGTACGTTTTTGAATGGTAAACTTGGTTGAAAGAAGAGCTGATCTGCTGTGCCACAACCACCGTTTCTATTGCAGGCTCACAATTCCTAATGAAGTTTGAAGGACATGCACAATTGTCTTGTAAATTTGTAAAACAGCAAGAACATGTGATCGAGTGTAGCAAAACTCAAATTGAAAACGTAATTACCGGGCTTCCACCCCCTCCACTTTCTCCCAGATATCAACTCCCCTATGTCTCCTACCCTAAGCCCCTAAGCATGCAGTAGGTTGCCTGGGCCACGTTGCACAGACTGGTTGTCGAAATTAGTTACTCGGGAACCCCTCATGGCCATTGAAGGAAACACACCCAAGTGTGATGGGACTGTAATGTAGTCAGAACTCTGAATACTTGACCAAATGTAGGTCCATTGTGAAGTAAGCTTTCAACCCCACTGACTGCTGTAGTACCCTCCCCAATTAACCCAATTCACCCAATTCAGCTGTTGTCTCTTCAGCTGCCTACACGGCTAAACTAATAAGAGCCAGCCACCCTTTTCTCTCCACAGAAAACTCTATCACCTTAACCAAGGGCCTTGATAGTTTCTAGGATTGATTACTGCAACTCTCTCTTTGCAGGAACCATCACTAGAAACATCAAATAATTACAAACCGTACAAAACAACGCCATAAGAGCAGCATTAAACATCCCTAGACACAATCACGTTTCTTCCATTAGAAAGAACATTCACTGGCTTCTTGTACAAGATAGAATCAACTTCAAAATCTTGTCAATGACACACAGTGTATTGGCAACGAGAACCCTAAATACCTCAGCAAACCCATCTGTAAAGTCAATACTAATAGACAAACCTGTTCTGCTTATACTAACATGCTTTCTATCCCTAGTTATAGAAGACAGAAAGCCGCAGGCTCAAGCTTCCGAGTAGTAGCCGCAAAAGTGTGGAATGCCTTCCCCACCAACTGAGAAATGACACGTCATTCTGGTCATTCAGAAAAAAAATCTCAAACCCTGCTCTTCAGATCTGACCTTTTGCAATAGCTTCTTAGGCTATACCTTTTAGTACAAATCAGGATAAGGATAAGGATCTGCAACAAAATAGAAATATGTAAAATAGTGTGATCTATGCTTCTGAACACAATGTAAGCTTACTGTTTGATGTTTAATATGCAATGCACTGTGTACAATTGTAAAGTAATGACTTCCAAGATGCCAAAGTTTTAACCATATCCTTAAGTTGTAATCAGCGCCTAGTTGCCTCTGAGCTATGTGCGCTCTACAAATGAATAAATAAATAAATAACCATTGTTGTACAATTCTGGTACCACATTGTGAAAGAAATAATGTCAGCCGGGAACTTCCAAGTGGTGAATAACTTTTTTGAAAAGGTGCATGAATCTAGGGTTTTACACATAGACAAAGGACTGATTGATGCTAACCACGCTATGATGTTGGCAACCAATCACTTACCCCGCTCATATCATAGGACGTTTGATATTTTTCAGCAATGCTCAAACACTTCCATAACACTGCCCGTACACAATGGGCAATCACTGCTACCTGCCACTGGAGTGCAGGGTTAGAGATTGATGTCCTCCTCCAAGGTAGTGATGAAGCTGGAGATTTTTCTGGGGACTGATGGAGGTAGGCTGCTTGTTTTATGGTAGGGGAGGTATGTTCCTCCTATCTGTTGACTTCTTCCCATGTCTGTGCATGGTGCCCCTGAATGTGAGACTGCATGGATGTACTACCAGTGTTCGTTCCTACCTTCCTCTGACAATTCCAGCAGGGTGTGCACGTGGCCCTAGCAATTGCAGTTTTTCTTTCTTTGAAGTACTGCAACACTTTTGTCTTGCACAGTGGGATAACACACGTTATATGTGTATGTGAGCTTGAAGGGGCTGGCAGTGATCTGGATGTTGCATAATGATGTGACTTGATTCCTAACAGTGCTGTATACAGATGGGGCATCTGTGGTGTAATTGTCATCAGTATCACTGACTTCCAACTGCAATATGTCTTCTTATTGGAAAACTGATTAAACATAATCGTGATCCATCTCATCATTAGTACATTCTGATCCAGTGGATGTGAGCAGGGGAGGCAGAGACCTAGAATATTCAACCCCCTCCCATTGTTGAATTTCTTAGTCTGTTGATCTACTTTGATCTTCAGTAGATAGCATCTAGGAAATAAACGTGCAATGTACTCTGTCAGTCTTAATGGATAGTCTTTGTTGTGGTGCAAAACCCTACAATTTTCTGGTACTGACACATGTACTCCACAGTAACTTGTGGCAAGGGGATAGGAATGTGAGTTGGTTAATATCCTTAAGTGACACTGTTTATGCTATCCTTGCCTCTCCGTTCTACACATCAGCAAGTGCAGATGCAGGAGTCAAAATGCCACAAGAAGCATTCCCCCCACCTTTCCTCTTGCTCATCTTGATGGTGCCATGTTGATCTAAATGTACAAATATGTGTTAATTTCCAACTCGCTGACATTGTTCTTTCTGATCCCTCCTAGCAAATTCAGGTGAGCAAGTCTCTCCCAAAGCTTCCCTCATGGTTGCGGGTTCCTCCCACTCATCCTCCCAGGTTATAGCTCATGGCACATGTCTTGTCCACTTGCTTCAAGAGACGTACACAGACTGGTATTTCACCCTCAACCTTCCAGATCTTTTCTCGAGGTATTTGTGCTTTTCATCCACTCTAAATTACAACGTGTAACTCAGTGCTGTGTAATCAAAACCAACTCTAAATATCACTCTCTACCTGGCTCTCAGTGATGCACTTCCTCTTAGAACTAGTCTAAATGCACTTCAGTTTATTAAGAATTCCCTACATATCTCCGTATCTCCCCCTGCCTCCACCAACGAGGTCCTACTTCTCTGAAAGCTGCCTGAGACTGAATGACGTTCCTTTGTCCCCTTAGTGGATACACTTCCAACAAGTTCCTCCAGGGTTTATTCGAATTTTTGATTTGCTGCAGGAAAAATTACCCTGGCCTAGTTCCACATATTTCTGACCACATTTCTGAATAATCTTTCCAATTTGTCTAACGCTAAACTTTTACAGTGCACATGTTGACTGACACATTCAGTCCAGAAATATTCAGAAACCGTCAGAAATCAAAGGAAAATGTAATTGAAGGGAACCCTGATTTTTATAATATGATGAAATTAAACTTGGCTTGAATAACAGTATGAGTTCCGCCAGCGGCACACATGATATAAATTCCTTTATAAGAAAAGCCAATGAATTTTGGTTATTGCCAGTTGGCCATGTTTTATCACATCACCATCAGTCTTCTTACTGTAGCTACCCACACTTTGAATTCTTGAGCTTGTTCGGAATATAAGCATGGGCACACAATCTGAGTGCTGTTAGCTAAAAGGCATGACTGGATGAAGGTGACGTTTGCACCATATGAGCATCTGAGGTAAAATCCTACCCTAATGTCAGCATTTGCGTCGTTACGCCTTGCAATGTATAGCTATTGCTCCGAATGCTTTCAGAACTTGTTCGAGTTTCCACTAATCATAGAGCATATTTTCTTTCAGCAAAGGCTACTATTCGGTAAAATACCTTTTATGATCTACTAATTAATATTTCCTGTTTTAAACCCCCCTGTGTCACAGTCCTAGTGGAGTTGACTGCCAAGTAGCATATCTCCATATCGCCTATCTCAAGCTGTTGCCCCATTCTATCACTACAACTTTTTCAACATTGTTTGCTAAGCTCCTCAATCAGATTAGTAAAATTGCTCTGCTTTAAACTGGCGGGAGCCTGTGAAAACAAAGAAAGGATCAATCCGCACGTCTTTGATTACCTGAAGATGTCTGTGAAGTTAATTAGTTGGGAGCAGGATCAAATGGTACAGGGCTGCTTAGATGGATGTGTCTGAAAAGGAGGTTTGTGGAGTGTTACAGTGATTGGAAGCATGCTCCCATAATCCTAATGGAGCACCGCAGACTGTAATATTTCAATCTTTGATGTGTTTTCCCATCAAAACACTAATTAGCATTTCTAGCTGCATGTGGGCAGTTGATTCTGGCCGCAGAAAAGTTTGAGATATCAATCTAAAATGAATTAAAAGTTCAAACATAATTTTCTTTTAATGACATAAATGACCGAAATCGTAAAAAAAGAAAACGCATCCACCAAGCCTTCATTTCATTTACTACTTCCCCTACATACAAAGTGCATTGATGGCATTTTCCATGACTTTTGAATGGGTGATTCATATGTGTGTGTTTCTTATACAAATTGTTATCATGCGCATTTAGCAGGATGTTCCTATGATTGTTAATGTGATAAGACCAATCCTTCATTCAACTGACCTATTGATGTCCATTATGGGTGATTAACTACAAATTAAGCAAATTGCCAAGCAGCAGCAGTGGGGAGAGGGGTCTGTTAATACATTTGAACAGATTTCTCCTCTACAGGTAGACCCAGGAAGAGAGGTGTGTGCATGCTTTTACATACATTGGCATCCATAAATATGTTTTGCAGTAGTTCTCTCAGAGATTAAAGACACTTGCTTTCAGTTATTTGTATTTGTCTTTTTTGTATTTTATTTTATTTTACATGGTGCCTTATGCCAAAACAGTGTATGTAGAATTGTAATGAGATGAAAGAATATGAGATTGTTGAGTAGCCCGAAAAAGGAGTAAATAAAAATAGTTTGCAGAGAGAGAGGGAGGGTATTCCAATTTAAAGGTGCAAGAAGAGAGAAAGAACGGAAGCGTGATTGGGCACAGGGAGGAGAAGGGACTACAAGACTGAAATGGGAGGCAGACCAAAGAGCACAAAAAGGAAGATAGAAAGAGACAAGCGAAGAACGATAGGGAGGGGCAAGACCATAAAGTGCTTTAAACACCAAATATAAAAAATGAAACTTTAGATGTTTATGAAAAGAAAGCCATCCACGTTGAGCCAGAGATGAAGGGATAGAATCACAAGGAGCCAATTGACCAAGAACACGAATAGAAGCATGAACTAGAGATGTAAGTGGAGCCCAGTCAGAGATTGGCAGTCCAAAAAGTGCAGAAGAGCAGTTAAAGAGTTGTGAGAAGATTAGAGCAGACACCAATAACTTTGTTGCTTTGAAAGTCACAAAATAACGTGCTTTCCGGATTTTATAGAGATGAAAATGACAGGAGCGAGCAGCGAGTGAGATGTGGTGGGTGAAAAAAAGGTCTGAATCAAGAAAAAGACCACGATTACGCACTACTGATGAGATAGGTAGCTGAGCCAGAGGAAATTAAATTGCAGTAGGTAAAGAAGCCAGAGAAGTCGAGTTAGAAGGAAAAAACCTCTGTTTTTGCACCATTAAGAACAAGAAAGTGATTGTACTATTCCAACTATCAATAGCTTTAGCTGTGCATTTGTTCAGTATTTCATTTCCATCAAAAGTAATATTAAAGATTTTTTGCATGTTATTTTATGGTAGATATTTTGAAGAAATGGTTGTCTTTTGTACATCCTTAATTCAACAGTAAGGCTGGTGCTGCACAACTGGGGCTGTAATGGCTTTCTGCCCTTGTTTACACATCTCAGAAAAGGGAGGGACCATAGCCAGCTGTTTAAATACGTTTTTGAAGTGGGTTGCACAAAGATGTTTCCACAACAAAACATCTACAACCAATGAAAACAGGAATGGTAGCTCTTGGAAGAGTCCCTTTTCTATGTTTATGGAAGCTAACCAGTGAAAGCAATGCTGCATATATCAGTGGGGATGAGTTGAGGTGAAAGGTATGTTGCTGGAAATGCATTGGAGGGACAGGGCCTCCCCGTCCCTGCCCTGTAGTCCTGTTTCATTTGTACATTTGTGTTTTGTGTTGTTTTCTGCCCAGGAGTCCATGTGGGACTCCTGGCAGTGCAGCTCTTCCTGTTTTTGGTTTGGTGTACAGACACATGGGATACCCTTATGGCAACCATGGGTTGCGGTGCAACCCTGTGCCACTAGTGTATGTTTTTGGGAACCTGTGTGTGGCGCACAGAGCAGGGTATGGGCTGGTGGCAGCTCCACGCTGAATTTCACAGGTGCTCTGAGTATCCTCCATTTTGGGATACCTAGGCCCTGCCATTGGAATCAGTTGATTCCTGATAGGAAACAAGATGGCCCCTGTGGCCTCTTGCTTTCTATTGCCTGTTCCCTTATTTTTTCCCAAAGTCCTGGGAAGCCCTGACTCTGTCCCTTTCCCCTGACTGGCTATTGGGTGGATGTTCCATATATGATGTTGTTGTGAAGTCCAGGCCAGACTGGCTGGAGCCTTCCCAGTGACTGTATGTTGTGGGTACACCCTGAATGGAGTGTGTGACCAATATGCACTTCTTGTTGTGGATATCTGGTTTCTGGTATGAGAGACGAAGACTGAGACAGCCCTGCCTAAAACTGGCATGAATGCAGTGTGTAATGTTGAATGGCTGGGTACTTGTCCCAATACACATTCCTTGTTGTGAGTGTCTGAGAGGGAGGCGTATGGCCTGAATGCACTGTATGCCTGATTGGCTGACTGACTGCATGAATGCCCTTCTGTATGATTGGCTGCGGAGTGTGACCCAGTAGTGTGGATGAGAGGCAGAATAGTATATCTGGGGACCTCTCACCACTGGAAATTGTTCAGAAACTGAGTTGACACTTGAAGAGTAACTGGAACTGCTTATCCGCGATGCCTAGCTGGAAGAAGAAGCACTGCTGCTGCATTTGCTTCGACCCGATCTGAAAGCTGTCAAGTTCATCGAGGACTGATTCGAGAGAGAACCTGGTTAGGCACCCTCTTCCTGTGCTCCGAGGGACCATCGAGCACCGCTAACCTTCGTCAAAGCTCCCTGGAAGTTAGACCCTCGAAAGGCTGCTGACCGGAAACGGGGACCGCCGAGGAGAACGAAGTGAAGCACCTGGACATCAACACCGTCGAAGTCCATTGCCGACAAACAGGGTTCGGAGTATCGCCGTAACCGCTGGAGGCCCGTCGAAGCCGTGTTGCCCAGAAGAGGGGACCGCTTCACACCGTGCCACTGATGCCCAGAGCCGCCCACTCTTTTGCCTAAGACTGTTGATTCGAAGGACTCCCTTGTCCGCACCGTCGACCGCTTTATCCCGCCGGAGAAAGTCGACGATGCTGACTCGCCAAGGAGAATCCGCCGGTGCGTTTCGCGCGACCCAAAGACCAAAAAAACTTTGATGACTCGACACCCTTGTCGGGCACCAGTTCTTCAGAAACTCTTTGCGGTCCTGAACCATCAAACGCTGAGGTGCCCCGCACACCTCATCCGGGCAGGACATCACCGCCGAGCACCGCCTGGATTGACGCTGTGGTCTTGGCACCCTCGAACTTTTCATCGACGCCATTGACGCCAAGTTCACCTTCTTCGATGCCTCTCGAAGATCCGTGGCTCCTGCTTTTAAGGGAGTCACTCAAGAAGGATCCATTGACGCCTCTTCGAAGAACTCTGCTTTTCCAGGTATATTGGAGGGGTAGAAACATTATAGAAGGAAATAAGACTTATTGAACAATATATGGACTGGGCTTGTGATAAATCTTTGCTTTACAGGTTGCCCAGGTGGGGGGATCTCCACATAGAACTGTGTCTGGGTAACGGGGCCAGTATTCTGCCAATTGTTCTAACCAACTGCTTTCTTCCTATGTCTATTGTTGGCTGCCTTTATTAAGTGATCTGTGTGACATTTGACCAGAGTATAGTTGATGCACTTTAATGAGATCTGATAATAATTGTGGTACCACTTTAGAACTGTATATATTTACCATTGATTTTCTGGGCACAAAGTGAGTTATTGTTATAGTGTACATAACCTTGAATATTAATTATATAAAGACTGTGTTTTCAGTAATACAGTGTGTGGACATTCCTTTGTGGGGGCTTGGGGACTACACTGTACTTAAGAACCAGCCTGCATCACCTCCTGAGAAGCTAGGCCTTGATTGCTCGTTCACGTACCAAAATAGAAAATCTTGGCTGGGGTCCTCTGTGCCTCTCCTCTGCCATACAGAGAGCAGAAGTACAGACGCCCCCTTCCAGTCTTTACAAATGGCAAATGTTTAAAATGTTTCAATTTTAGGTGACAGGCGAGAGGAGAACAATGGGAGTGGTTGGGTAGGGTGGGGCGGTAAGTCGAAGTAGCCAATAGGTTGCTTCAATGCAGACTTCCATTGCTGGTTTTAGCCTGTGTTCAAAGGAACTTGACAAATACGCACCACCTCCTGTTTATTAATGAATGTCCAAAGATATGTCATATTCAAAGATATGTCATATTTATTGTAATCAACCGTTCACAGTTACTTCCCCTTAAATCATGTTTTGTGTCTGAGACCTTGACATCACAACCAAAGATACTGCATCCTTACTCGAGTTTTTGGGTATGGAACAAGGACGCTGGTTGACATATGATATGTTCATTTGTGACTTCAGATTTGATTGAGTGAAAGAAAGTTACTGAGATCAGCCCAACTTGAGTGCAAGTTTTAATTTAATCAGCCCACTAAGTTTACTTACATTTGCTGGATTTCTTCATCTGCCATAACTATTGTGATGTGGCCAGAGTCAAGGTCATTGGGCTATATCCCATCAGTTCTTGTCATTCTGATTTTGAAAAAGATGTGTGCAATACATGTGAAGTGTGGTGGGTAAGGCGTGTTGGTTAGTGCTGGTTTAGTTCTATTTGGTCATGTGAAATTCAGTTATCATGTTTTCCTATTCTTCAATCTGCATCAACACTAATATGATATGGCTGAGTAAAGAGTGGATGGGCCATTAAACCCCATACTTTTGTTTTTTTTGTGATCTGGTTTTCCTTTATCCTTCTTGTAGTTTGGGGAGTTTGATTGGCGTTATAATGCTATATATATAGATATATATATATATAGATAGTATGCTGCGGACAGCTGGTCCCATAATGCTGTTTTTATTAATAAGGATTTCATAAAGCCAAGCATTTGTTCATTATGGCCTGTGTCCTCTTAAGGATTTTATATGAAATACACTATTTTAAGAATAGACTGTTTTGTTTTTTTGTAAACCAGCGCAATCTCTCCTGAAACCATGTGTTCAGTGGAGTACAAAATGGAAACAAAATACTGACATATTTCAAAGAGCATCGTAGTGTCCTAAGTCACCTTGCAAAAATGCAATTGAACTTATAGTCTAGTACAGGGGTCTGCAACCTTTGGCTCCCAGATGTGTTTGGACTACCATTCCCATCCGGCCTGTACAGCATAGTCAATGTCAGGAGATCATGGGAGTTGTAGTCCGAAACATCTGGAGAGCCACAGGGTAAGACTGAGTTTGTTGCATTGTTTGTCTTTGAAATGATCATTCGCACACTGGGTGCACCATCATTCATTTGAACGGCTGAGTAGCTGGTATGAAGCAAAGCAACATAAATAATCCATGGTGCGATTTATCAAGCAGCAAAAGTGCATGCCATGACAGATGTGTTCTTTGACTGATCCCACCAAATCTTTGCTCCATAACAGTACAGATTTACTTCACTGGCTCTGTACTTGAGAGGATAGCTCAGGGGCAATGCGCTCGCCTTTAAAGCAAGAAAATGCAGAGCAACATAGGTTTGATCCCGGAACGCGTTTATAAATATCTGCGTATTGTGAATAACCAATTATATCATAATTTATTTGTATATATTGCCTCAATTTTTAACAGATTGCCGGAGAGGGATTTTCCAATCAACTGTGCCACTCTGATCATCAAAATGTGGGTGTGTATAATGGCCGTGTGATTAAGTCCTTAACTAAATTTCTTCATGGAAGATATGGCTTTTGAGTAGGTGGCGTCCGTTTGGGGTAATGCCCAACATCAATGTCGTGGACGCACCACACTGCTTGACTGGCTAGCTTTGGAGACAGCCTTGATAAAGCTTTCAGGAGTTATCAAGCTTCAAGACTGTCCATGGGCCTCATTACGACCCAGGCGGTAAGTTACCGCCTGGGCCGTGACTTTACCACCATGGCGTAAACTACGTTTACGCCATGGTGGTTGGCGGATTTACCGCCCCATTCCGACCTTGGCGGGGCGGTAAGTCCCCAATCCCCATTTACCCTTCCCCATTCCCATTTTTGCCCCATAGGGCATAATGGGAGTGGGGAAGGCGTTAATTACGCCACCGTAAATTACGGTGGCGTAATTAACTCCATGGTCCCTTAGCGCCATGGATTTTAACACCCGCTAAAAGCAGGTGTTAAAAGCACCATGGCGCTAGGGGACCTCGTAATTGGCGGTAAGGGGTCGGCGCAGCTAACGCTGGCGTTAACCCCTTACCGCCAGGGTCGTAATGAGGCCCCATGTGTTTAACAGAGATTTCAGTAAGTCATGTTTCCCTGAGTACTCCAATTGTCTTTTGAGTTTCACTGCAGGGAATTCCATCAAGTATCTGCACATGTTGTCTACCAACACCATCCATATGATGACCAGTTAGGAATAACCTTATCAGTTTTATACAACACCTTAACTAAACAATTATATTGTAATCCGCTTGAGCTGACATCATCAAATGGTACATAAGCGGCCATGCTTCACTGCATTATGTCAATAATGTGCCTTAGAGACATCCATCTCAACACCTAGGCTGAGCAAAATAATTGCAAACACAGACAATGACGATATTGGGAGAGGAGCACTTGGGGGGGTCAGTGCAGGATTGGTAGTAGAAAGTGGGTAAGTGATAGAAGAGTAGAGTAATGCAAAGGAGAACATGACAGTACTGTGTTAACAAAAGGAATTTTCAAAATCCTAGGAAAGGAAATGCAACAACCACAAGATGTAATTGTGGATCCAACATGCAGTCAAACAGACCAGAGAGATGATGCTTCATGAGTTGTTGGCTCGCACACGGTCCAGTAAATACCAGATAAGTCAGAAACGCACAGTCTGAGATTGATTCATAAATGATCCATTCCAATGTCTGAAGATCTAGAATCATATTTTGTTGAGGCTGTAGCAAGGGATTTAATGACTGACATGGTTAAAACAGGGGCTCGCAGAAGGTACACAGAAAGAGCAGACGGAACAAAGAGATATATGGACAAATGATTACAGGATACTGGTAGAACAGATTCTAAAGTGTGTGGGAAATTCGTGGAACTAGGATATGTAAGGCAAAAAGAGGTTAAAAATATTTAAGGTATACTCCCCCAATTAACAAGAGCTAGAGTTGGTAGCTTGTGCTAGAAAAGTGTTGAGTGAACTCTGCAAAGCGTTTGAGTAACAAGAGGACAGTCGACATATTGCAGGCAATGACAAACCTGAGGGTAATCAATAGTCTATGTGCTGGATTATGGAGTTTGCAGGCAATAACCAAACAGATGCTGTGGACAATAAGAGATTCCCAAGACAGGCTTAGTCATAAAAATTATTAGAACAAACACAGAGCACTGCTTCCAGCACCAGCAATCTTTGTTCAGCAAAGAGCGAAACATTATCTCTTCTGACAATTTCCTTGTGCTTGCCAGGGCTATCACCGGCAGCAAACTAGATTACTGTAATGCCATTCTCTTTGGAACCTCTGCAAAAAACCTGACCAAAATGCAACCGATCCCAAACGATGCCCTTCGGGCAGGTTTGGGGGATGAAACAAATGGATCACATATCCCATGCTAGGCGTGAAGATCACTGACTGCCTATTAAAGCATGCATAGAGTTTATAATCCTATCTATCATGCACCGATGCATCCACAACAGTGCACCTTCCTACATTAAACACTGTATCGCTAAAAGTACCAAACCTTGCTGCCCACGTTCCTCTGCCACACTAACCCTTGCAACACCAAGTTTCACCAGAAAAAGAGCAGGCGGAGCCAGCTTCGCTGCCATGGCGCCTATGCTTGGGAATGCTCTACCACTATCTATCCAAGACAAGCTTTCATATATAATCTTAAGAAAGAAACTTAAAACTGTTCTGTTTAACAAATATCCATAATGCTTGGCCCACCATCTTGTGACTGTATTCCCCACTGTAATGGGTACTAGCGCTGTAATACTTGCCGGTCTGGGCGCTATCAAAAAATTAAACAAATATATAGATAAACAGATAAATAAATGAGACTCAGAGTGCTGGTCGGAATTCTAATGGTGGTGCATGAAATATGCTAGAGGATGATGAGAATAGAACAGAACCCTGATTGACACCAGATTAAAAGACAGAACATTTGGAAGAAGGAATCTTACAGCCCTGTAGGCACCCCCATAACCATACATTCTGACATAACCATTGAATACCCCATTACCCATATTTGAATACATGTCATTACATTTTCCCAGATAGTGCTAATCGTGACAAACATTCCTCTAAATCCTGCGCCAAGACATCACCCAAGAAAGCATCCCTGCATCTCTACTGAGTCATATCCCCCTTCAAGGCCCATGCCCATTAAATGATCCACCCCTTTGTGAGACCAGTCAATTTCCCAATACCTATCTCTGCAACTATGCCCCTACATGCTACTATGCTCATTCCTGTTGTGGTAAACCAGAATCAGGAGATGGACAAGGAAGCAGAATTCTCATATGTTTTAATTTTTCTCTTTAAAGAAAGAAGACCTTTTCTGTGCTTAAGCTTGTGCTACTAATACCTACTCTATACTAAAGAAAGTCAAAAGAGGTGCTTGTCGCTGAACAGAAAGGAAGTTATCTGTCCGAAATCCTATTCTGACCTAGCTTCATTCCCGATTAGTTTATAATACATACACTTAACTAAGACACTCCCCAAACCAAGAGCGTCTGCAGGCCTATGACTCCCACCCTTGTGTCTCTGTACCATAGCCCTTGCCTATGTGAACGGTCCCAAGACTGCAGTTCTTGTACTGCTGCAGTGTTGTCCTGGGGCTGCAGCTAGGTCTCTCTGTCTCTCACAAATCAGTTTTTTACCCCCACTCTGGGGCTCCTCTCCTTTTCATTCCCCACTTTGGGGTTTCTTCCTTCTTTCCCCAGCCTGGGCCTCCAATCTTTATTTCTCCCCACTCAGGTGTTTCTTGTTGGTCTCCCCACTCTTGGGCTTGTCTCAATCTCTCTCCCCTTTCTGGGGCATGTCGGGTCCCTCCTCACTTCAAGATTTGTCTCACTTCCTCTGCCCACTCTTGGGTTTCTGAGGGATTTCCCTTTTTCAGAACTTATCTTACTCCGTCCCCCTACTCTGGGGTGTCTTGGAATGCTTCCTTCTAAGGGGTGGGGTTGCTCACTTTTCCTCTAAACAGTGGGGCTTCTCAGAATTCTCCCCCTTTTGGGGCTTTTCTAATTATTTCTCACCACTGTGGGGCTTCTTTTTATGCTCCCTTCTCTGGGGCTTCTCGGTATGCTCCCCTCTCCGGGGTGTGTCAGTCTCTCTCCCTCTCTCCCCAGTCAGGGGCTTTTGGATCCTTCCCCAACACCAGGCTCCTCTGTTTGTTTCACACCTTGCTCTGTGCCTTCTATTCCGCTACAGTCCCTTTGCACCTCTGTGTTACCAGCAGTGCTCCATGGGAGGGCTGTGCAGTTCGCCCAAGCCTCCTCTTTCTGTGGCGACTCTTAACATAAGCAGTCCACTTGACTCCACACTGCTGGGCATATTCTACCCATTTTTGTTTGCTTGGTGCAGAGATGTGTGGTTTGTCTCTCCTCTGGGCTCTACGTCCATACTCTGAGGTACTCAATGCTTGTTCTGGCTGCCACGCTGCCCTGCCCAGGTGGTTCACCTGCAGGACCTCATCGTACTAGCCCAGTGGAGATCTGAGGGTTGCGACGCCAGGACTAGCATTCTCGCTCCAAGCGTCTCCGTGCCCATTGTGCGATACAGCTCTTTTGAACTTTGTGGATTATTGGGATATTGCTTTCTGATTGCTTCTTGTCTTAACATGCCTTCAGGAGGCTGGACTTTCCACCGTTCTGACGTTTTCCAGGAGGATTGAAAATAATTGGAGTTAGAAGCCGCGCTAGCCATTAAAGGCGCCATAGGTTTATCATACACCTTTACCCCTATACACCTCACAAAGGGATGGGGTGTTAAGTCCCTCTCGAGGGATTTCCTGTCCCCTAAGGGCAGTCATTTCCAGAGTGATCCCAACTACCCTGTCCCCTAGTGGTGTTAAGCGTCTCAGGCTCACCTCCAACCTCCGAAAGGGGGTGGCTGCCGATTGAGGGGAAGTGACAAACCCTTTGTATTTTTCACACTGTCCTGAGGCTCACGATTGACCCCAATGCCTATTCTTAGCACAAGGCCCATTCTTACCCTGAGGTGTACCACTACTCGTGACACAATACTTTTCTAAGCCCCATTTCTAATATAATGTCATGATGACCCCAATGCCCTTCACTGCTCTGTGGCATAACCCTCCCATGAGGCTCATTCTGGCTTCAGTTCAATGCCTGAATGGAGAATGGAGGCCCATTCCATCTCTTAGACCCTGGTGCACTCTGAGGACCAAGCTGAATTGAGGCCCACCCCACATGAGGTCCATCCCTGCAACTCACGAAGTTGAGAACTTGTAATCCATGTCAAATATTGATACATTTAAAAGTTTACAAGGAAAATGCATTCCTGCTGCATTTCTGTTTTGGATGATCAGAATAAATGGTGTCCTTTTTTGTGGAATTCCCAGGAATAAAATACCCACACCAGTCACCACAGGTTTCTGTATCTATATGATGCACTAAGCACGGAGCTTCCTGTTTCATATTGCACATAACCCATTAGTAGATCTGAATGCACTTGTAATGAACAATTGAGGGTACATTAATATGTATATATTTTGGAAAAGGCCCTGCTCCTGAGAGCTTGAATGTGTTCTGGATGTGTTCTGCTTTGCTTGGAAGTAAAACTGGGGCTTTGTGACGAACAGGAATTGCACATATCATACGAGACAGTTGATAGGGGCAAATAATAGACACCCATTATCCTGAGTGTCAATGTATTGAAGTAATATGTATAGATCCTGTATAAGAGTCTCTTCATAAGACATTTAAACAATCACCCTCACCATCTTTGGAAGGTTACTTTCCACCTAGACCCTAAGGGCCAGAGTCACAAAGATGTAGACCATAGGACGTGAGACGTCCTCTAGGGTCTCACTTGTGTGTCTGCCCCTTATGCACTAAACATACAATTTGAGTACAATCCTGCTAAATCTTCGAGATGCTAAGCTGCTAACATGTACCTTGGCCAAATGTGGTCTCAGAGATGTGCCAGGTATCTTGAGAGCTGCCCATATTTGGGGTTGGTGATTTAGGGAGCTGTTGCAAATCTGAGATGCCTCTAGGCATCTGCTGATTTGCTCCAGAGGAACACTTTGTGGATCTTTCCCATAGGGCCCGATTATCAAAAGCATTCTTTTTCAGGTAATATATGCTATGCACTAGGGCATTCCCTTCACTTGTTTTTCCCAATTTATAAAGGGCATCTGTAGGTGTGCATCATTGCCAGGGGCGAACTGAGCTATAGGGAACTCTGGAGATTGCCCGGTCGGCCTCTGCATCCTGGGCCTTTTTTGTGTGGTATTTCCAAACGTTCTCATAGGAAACGGGTTAGGATTGTTGAACGTGTTTAATATGGGACCACTTTGAACATTATTTCCAGGGCCCCTTTTGGTTCCCAGTCCATCCCTGAACATTGGTATGCAATTTCAGATTCCCGTTCCCCCTTTCCATATCTGCGCAAAATAGGGGGGCCTTTCTCTGCATTTTCAATCTTGTCCCGAGTTCAATAATGGAGTGGTGTTTGAAATGTACAGGAAAAAAAAGATAAGGCTTACGTTCTGGTTTGAAACAGGCAAAGCGGAATGAGCAACAAGGTGATATGTGAACAATGTACACATGTTTACCTTGAACAGCAGTGTTGCGGTGAATTCTATTCCAATTCTATACCTTACACACGGATAAACATGTATTTTTTTTTCTTGATGCTTCGCAGTGGCAGATCTCCTAAAAGCACTGCCAGCACGAGCCTGCACTCTGCTGGCATCAGGAGAGTGCTTCTGCCACTAATGAAAGCTAGGGGCCTGCCCTGCGCCCCAAAATATGCAGGTCTGATTTGTAAGTGCATTGACCTGTGCATTTCGAAAAATCAGGCATGTAAAAAGTGCACCCTGCACGCTATTTTTAGAAACCCCTTATTTTGGGAATTGGGACCTGAGCCATGCTACCTGATTGCACTGTAATTTAGTTCTCTTCTCAACCCACCCATTAGGCACACCCATTAGGTAGGCATTTTGCATCCAGGGGGTATTGTGGAGCAAAAGCAGTCCATTGTTTCCAAGTGCTATGAATCAATGCCACGTGTGGTTCACTCTCTGGCATCTTGTTGATGAATATTATTACCTTGAACTAGTCCTTTTCATATGACTGTGTTCCTAATTCCTTATTTGGGGGCGATGGCCAGAATCTCTTTAAATGGTTATTCGTCTCTCAAGCCCTAGGTTCCTTTTTTATTTCGACTTTGTCATGAAGGTGAACCCAGATTTAAATTGCTCGTTTACTAAGTGTTGTGAATGGAACTGCATTTAAAAACTACATTTAATTTGAAATATGAAGTGGTTGTGTTCTGTATCAAATTAGGCATCCACGTGTTTCAACTAAGTTGCTGATTGTATGATGACCTAGAGAGATCTGCCTGATTTGAATTGTGCAGAAGGAATGACGAGGCCATAGTGGAGTTCTTCCCTATTTCAGGCCCTGATTTTATTAGTGTTGCATGATTACAAGGTTAGGATGAACCTCTGCAATATGATTCCATTTTTAATAAACCTCTTCATTAGAGAAGCCTTCTTAAATAATCATAAGATGATTATTGAGGAAGTTGGTAAGTGGCTCTTGTACTGTGCTCTGGGAATGCATGCTATTACGGTCATTCAACATAATATGAAGCTTTATAAAACAACATTGTTTACGTCTGCTAGATATGTGCATTGTGTAAACCATTACATTGACAATGCTGTGATTTGCAGAGTTCACAATCACCAAATTGACATACGCGTCCATTTGGTGATTGTGAAACATGCTGAGCTACGAACCCATCTCTCACCAAACCCAGTTAGAGTATCCATTTTCAGAACCCAATTGGCCTATTGAAGAACTGACACTCTGCCTGTTTATGTTGTGGTTATCTGCAGCTACCATTCGCTGCTATGAAACACTTAGTCGAGCGATCGATCAATTTGCCTCGCAGTGTCTTGCTGTCTTTGAGTTAGTGCAATGTCATCCAGCACTTTGAGGTTTTTGGCTGGAGTTTTCTTTGTTATCTGAAGAACACACATTTGGACAAGTGAACAATTGGCCCACTTAATCTCCTCTGGTCTACTATAGGTGTACCAAGGGTAGTTAATCTGTTTCCAAAGTCATACTTTCATAAAGAAAGAAGTTGGCTTAGAAATATTCCATCATTCGTTTAATTGCCATCCAAACCAGGACCAGTGGGCTCCAAAGAGTACACCATGCACTCCTGACACTCACCACTCCTACCACTATGCTAACTCTCCACTTTACACCAACAATCAATAGAATGCAGCTATATCCCTCGATCAATGTCGGCCAAGCTGCACACATACAAACAATTCTCCACAAACACCTCAACAACCTGCTAGAACACAGCTATACCCCAAAAAAAAATAAGCCTAGCCAAAATGCAGTCTGAGACCAACCACCTGACTGCCCACATTCGACTGATCTCTCACTACCGCCACACCTAATGTTAGGATGCCACCACCATCATGCAAATCGCACCAGCTGCACACATACTGAGTGCACCCAAGCACTGTATTCTACACTACACTCTCAAGTGACCTGGACTGCGGTCCCCAAGGGCGTTCAATCTACAAGCACTTTGAGATCATACCAATGATATAAAGGGTGCTATATAAATGCCAAATAACAATCTTGAAGAGGGAGCTGTCTCCCAGCCATCATGCCATCACTGGTTCAACCTTGGGCACATTCATCTTGAGGTTGGTCTACTCTCCTTGGTACACCCACTGCGTACCTGGCTAGCTGCTATTTTGTAGTTACAGTGGATAAGGTGCTTCAAGATGAAACAATGGGTGCTTCAAGATGAAACAATGAAGAATTGAGGTAGCCTTAGAATAAAATCCATCTTCCTCACTGTGAGGTATAATTCAAAACCTGTGTGGAAAGCCGCATTGATTGTGTATGTGATGTGGGCGCGTTCACAGGAAATCCACGACGGCCCCTGTTTCAGCATTCATTTTCATAGAACAAGTCCTAAAACAAATCTTTGCTGTACTTGATTAATCACATGACTTGGTGTGACATGTTTTGGGGCAAACCTCTTCATCAAACACCCCAAAAATGGCATACATTACATGCAATTTACTATTACCTCCTACAGTTTAAGATTTCAAAGAACGTGTGTAAATGGATGTTGTATAGACATGATGGTGAACAATCAACCGTTCTATAGAAAAAGGATGTTCTGTACAGAAGCAAAGTGCTCTCCTGTGTGTTGGCATACTTCCACTCAGACCCTTTTTAAAAGGAAGACGACAAAAGAATGAAGCATCACCCTTGAGTTTTAGTCCCCAGCTTCCACCTGAAATAAACGGCACGGCAGACATGCTCAGTTTGAAGACTCACTAACTTTAATCAATTATACATCACATAAGAGCCAACCAAAAGAACATAGCACATATTTGTCAAAAATAGTGAACCATCTGCGCTATGCAACTATTTGAAAGAAAAGCTAGTTACTAATTTTGTTAACAATAAAAAAGGAAAGAAACAATTGATCGGAAAATTAAAACAATGACGCGTGGTGGTCCTGAAAACATATTTTCTGAGAAAACCTTTGAAACTAGTGAGTTCAATAATCATGTGCTTTATATACATTTTTAGAAACGTTAAACAAATGTGTATTTATAATTAATTTTGTGAAAAAGAAAAATACTCAGGCAATTGAATGCACAGAAAGTGTAACACAATACAGATGTATAATCTTTAAAGTTTTCAATGAGGTTCTTATTTGAGAAACTCTTCAACAAAAGTAGTTACAAGCGTTAATATCTCTTTAAGTGCAGCCATTCATCATCTTCATGTAGTCATGTACTGTTTTAATGATGGATGAGAGAAAAGACATTAGTTACTGTCGTTATGATTTCACTTTCAAGAGTATATTTCTACCTCAATATTTGTTCATGTCTTCTCCCCCTCAATTTCTCTAAAGCCATGCAAAGGTCATGTTATGCACTGTAAGTTATTCTTTTGTGCCTGTATATTTGTGCAAGTTATTTGAATTATATTTTTTTCTTGTTTTCAGACGAAAGATCCTCAACTTCAAATCTCTTTAAATGACTACAAAACATATTTTACTGTGACTCAAACTGGCATTACACGCTACCTCACCTTGCTCCAGCCAGTTGACAGAGAGCGCCAGCAGATATACACATTCTCGGTAAGCAACCATCAAATGTAATAAAAAATGTGACATTTGTTTTCCTTTATCATTAAATATCCTAAAAGGTAGTTGATACATCCGTGAGACAAATCCAGGTGGAATTGTCTACATTTCTAAGGGTTTCCTACTGTAACATATATGGTAACTTAATTTGTGAAAACCTGATGATTCATTTGGATTCTAACACATTGGGTCTCAATCCACCGGATTATGCCAAAATCACGTACTTTTACAGTTACATGGTCCTGTGTGTTTACCAGGGGTTTATCAGTGGTGGTAGGGTGGTGTTAGTCCCCATTTATGGAGTCCATAGGAATCCATGGATGCCCATTGTTCGCGATAAAGCAGAGGATTTCCCACCAGCTGGATGCTGGAGTTAAATCATCCACTTCAACATCAACTCTAGATTTGTTGGAGTGGTAAAAACAGTGATAATTTCGTTACCACCCAAATAATTCATGGTTACAGAATAACTGCTACTTTTTTACTGCTCCACCAAACTCTGAATGAGACCCATTGCTTGGCCCCCTAGAGACAGGTCCACTGGAGACACTGTCTGAGGTTATTAAAAGCTCATAATTGTAATGGTATTGTGGATGGGGACATATAAACAGCGTGGGGCTCTGAACAAATATCACAGATCAAGGAAGGCAATCTTAGGTTGAATACAGTCTATCTTGAAACCCTGTTGGGAAACATTCCCATATGGATACTTTTCAAGTAGCAAGTGGAAGTCTATTGTTTAGAGCTGCATCTTGCTACTCTCTCCATCTCCTACTGTCCTCCTCCTAACATGCAGAAGTGGTCAAGCACAGCTGGCAACATCTAAGTAGAAGCAAAGTAATGCTATGTATTAGTTCTTTCACAATCACAGGGCTTCTGATAACAGCTGTTGGGATTCATCAATTTGTTAAAATGCCTTCATACCTGTGGAATGTGTACTGCATTACAATTGAAGAACCCACTATTCCACCTCTTCCTCAAGGTCTGTGGACCCCTAAAAAATGGATATATATATATGAATTCAACAGCTGCCATTCTGTCACTTCCATCATGTCTATAGAGAACAGGTAAGGGAAGGCCACTGGTTTTGAATAGTAGGGAAGTGTAGGGAGAATGAGCCAAAACCTGACCCATAAAAAACAAATCCCAAATAATCGATGCACTGTATGCAAGGAAAACAAAAGTGTTATTACATCAAAAAGTATCAGCTGGTCCCGTAGAACTCAACTAACATGGAGCTTCCCGCATCCAAAGAATTTACATCTTTTATAGCAGAAAACTGAAAATTAACAGAACTATGCACAGAAATATAACAACATGGTCTCCCACTCCCCATTGGCTACCACTTATAAACAATTCTAATTGCCCCCTATAGTCCATTACACTATTCACACATTAGCTAAACACATTCCCCTAAACACGTGACATACTCCATTGTGACTATGAAACGTATGAGTTGATTAACTACCAGGTACATTGTTACCATAATACATTATTTTAACAAGTAAAACATTCTTGACCATCTGACAGTTCCGGATCAAAGGGTCAATAGTGAGATCAACTCTGCTTTGGTAATAAAACAGCCCTTATTATAACAAATACTGTGGCATGCACAAACAGCTTCCTATCTTGGTAGAAAACTTTATTGGCATCACCTATGCTCCTCCCGTCCCAGAACAAAGTACAGCCCTAGCACGCCCCCCCCCCCCCTTATCTCTCTGGGAACCCATGTACCCAAGAATATTGTGATCAGGGAATTTCACTTATTTATTTGGCCATAGATTATGGCACCTGCAGTTCATATAGATTGACTACTGTTCTGGTGAGGACAGTAGTGCTCTAAATCTTCACTATGCCTTGCGGCATCACAAAATACCCATGTCCTGCTGTCAAGAATGTAACCTTCACAGGGCACATTCTTGCCCTTCCTCAATGCACTCAGCATTCCTTTCCCTGCTCCTCTTATCTCTGCTGCCTGACACAATTAACTGTTATCTAGACAGCACAGCTGCCTGTGACCTGACATCATAACTTCTCTCTGGGGAGAAAGAAGGTGGACTTGTCTCAGGATGTTGAGCCTGTTTGTCATACTTTCAAAAACACATCCTGTAACAGGTCCTAAACTCCAACATGGAGGAACTCCTCCTAACTTAGCCCCAGGACCTTGCCTTTACTGCAAAACCTCTTGGACTCCATCTCATACACGCATGTCAGCTACCTACTCGCACATCCCTTAAAACATAATACCATTAATACCTCTAAATTAAAGATACATCATCCTATCTTTAACATCTGAAATCACAACTTGAAAACTTTGCTGCTCGTTCTGTATGGTTATATGGTGTTTCTAATATGTGTCAAAGCTAACTACAAATAGGTACATGTTCAAACTGCTGCGCCCAATGAGAGCTGCTAGGACGCCTGCTAATTAATGTTTTGCAATATAAATCTCTTCGCGTGACTAGGACTTTGCACTTGCATCCCAAGACAAGGGAAAATTATTGAATTTGTTATTTGATTGCAGAGCACAATTGTATTGTTTATTTTTAGATGTGAAGTCTTAACAGTGAACTGTGCATGTTGCGGCTAATGGATTCCAATGAAATTCATGCACAGCAGACATGTTTTGTATTGATTATGCTAGTCAAAGTCATTTGTTTGGCTTGTGAGAGTTTTGTCATTACTAGGTGTTCTAGCATTTAAAAAACACATGCCCCTGTCCTGTGGCTCTTTCTTACTGCAAACACTTCAGAAGGTGTCCTTATGGTGGAATGAGCAATTCCAGAGTAAGACACATACATATACACGTTCCTTTAGGATGCACATTATGATTTATTTTTAACAAAGGATTTGCAAAAATGTACAGTCAAGTAAAAATTGAAATCCAAAGCAACATTTTCAGGTTACAAGCCTCTATGCTGTTGACATTTAATTGTATTATCAGATTACTGAACAGTGTTTAGTGGCAATCCTTATAGTAACACAAATGCTACTATGCGCCTGCTCTGGTCGAAGGATGCTGATCTTCTCCCAGTGCCCCGCTACCGCTTCGAGCGGGTAGGCGGCCGCTCCTTTTCCGTGGCAACCACCAAACTGAGGAACCCTCTCCCACTGACTCCCTGAGGAATAAGCAACCACAAGGCTTTTCGCTGGGCTCTTAACACTTTTCTGTTCTAACTAATTACTTATTTCCCCCTATGATCCTGCTATGTTCCTTTCAACACCAAGATGCTTCGGTGTACCTGTGCTTTATAGATAAAACTAACATAACAATGCACTTTAAAAAGCATCATATGCTGTTCAAATTATTTGGTCTACACTAAGAATAACAATGTCTTTATTTGAACTTACCACAACAAGATACATCCAGATAGCTTTTACAGAGATGATTCTCTGGTGCAATGGAATATTTGTGATACTACAATGGATGTCAACAATGATTATACTGTGGCAGGAAACAATAGCATGGTCCCTGCTGATCTCGTAAGTTCTAATAATATGCTTACAGAAACTGAAGGGAAAGAATATCACACCATTTCCTTGCTGGTTGTTGTATATAGGCTAAAGAATGATGTGAGTAAACCTTTGCCCAGTCATATTATCTGAATACGGAACAATATTTCTGCATGTAGAAGAAACATGCTTTCAGTCATACCCTAAGCACATTAAAAATCTCCAGACAATCCATCGGGCATGGCCTGCAGCACCACTACACCAGAGTCTCCTTCTGCAGTTGTACTTAACATGGATTCCCAAAGAGAAGCATGTTCCCAATTCATAGGGGGCAGATTACAAATATTATATTCCACATGTAATCTCCTGTAGGGGATTTTTTTTTCTATCGAGGCAACAACCTCTATGCATTTACATTCAACATTAAGCATGTTCAGAAAGCTTGAGTATTGGCAACATGTGGTCTTCACTTCATTTGGTTGAAATCAATCAGATTTTATATACAAAGAAAAAAAGTCGATCACAATCAGCCCACAAATGTGGAGATATTTTAGGCACAGGAAATTGAGGATTTGCATATGAACAATGTGGGAACTGGACTGGTGAATTATGGCATACAGATTCATCTGTGAACTTGGATGACGGTAATCCAGACTATGATTTAGAAAGGAAAGAGAAGCATTTTGATTGGGTACAGTTAGTTACAAAAGTTGGGACCCAATTGCCATCTTGTGCCACAGATCGAAATTTGCCACAGATTCGGTGCTGAGAAATATTTGAAAAGTGTCAAATGGAAGTGCAGTGGACCATACTTCAACCAGGGAGAGGGTTAGGGTGGCCCTTAGAACGGGGGATATGGCTATGCTTATCCACAAATCTGACTTTCCAGATACAGTCTACAAATTTGGCAGAGGAACTGTGAACTACACAATAAAGTATGTTATGACAACTAGCACAGGTGATACTGTACGAAATGTTCTGATGCAAGGTTGGGTAAAGAAATGAATTATACATGCAAATTATGCTCTAGTGTAGGGAAGAAACAGCCATGTACTAAAAAGATCTCAGATCTATGGTGGGTGCTAGAGAGCCCAGTCAAGATGGCTGCGAGCCCTTGACCTCTTGGGCAATCCTAAACTCTTCGGTCTTTATCCTGCTCCGATTGATCTGCCATCAATTTTATATATGACTTAAATGATATAGAAATGTCGGTTTATAGTCAAAAAGTCGAAAACATAATGTCGAATAGCAAAAATGTCGAAAAAAAATGTCGAATGTAAAAAAGTCGAAAAAACATACATATAATAGGAAAAGTCATAATTTCGAAAAAAAAATGTCGAAAAAAAAATCGAAAACCCAAAACACTTTTTTTTTTTTTTTTTACCCAGATAGTAACATTTATTATGGGGGGGGGTCCCCCCCCAACCCCCCATCCCAAACCCCTTCCCCAACCCCCCCTCCTCCCCATACCCCCCACCCCCCATAGATATACCTTTAATTATTTTAAAAAAATCTTTAATATAATATTAAATAATTAATTAATTATTTAAAAAACCCTCCCAAACCCCTATCCCCAACCCCCCCCATCCTCCCCATCACCCCCACCCCCCATGGAAATACCTTTAATTATTTTTTAAAAAAAGTTTAATAAAATATTTATTATTAACACATAAAATCGAAAAAAGTCGAAAAAAAGTCGACATTTTTGTTTTTCGACATTTTTGTTTTTCGACTAAATATTTTCGACATTTTTACTTTCGAATATATTGTATTCGAAATTATGACTGGATACCAGAAATGTCCCATGCCTGCGTTGGTGTAATGTTTGAAGACAACAGTGCTCGAGGGACGGAGATAGCAATGCTAGCGCCGTGGGCGCGGTGTGGAGGTGAGCTCCCCGGCAGGATTTCCTGACAGGTGTATGCAGCCCATAAGAGTGACCAGAGCGGGGAACATGGCGGTTCTACCTGTTCCACGTAGAATTGAATGAAGACTGCTGACTAATCGTGAAGCCCGGGAGGAGGGAGGCATCCATATCTGGTCGTGATACGTGGTTGCTGGAGCCATCAGAGGAGGAGAGGCGTTATTTCACACGTGCATGATTGTGGATAAACCACTGATGCCTTTTTTTGGAGACCTGAGATGCCAGAGAGTGGGGCATACGAGGCAGAGATGGAGGCTCCCAAAACCCCTGGGTAGCCACGGGACTACCCGCATATTTGCGGTGAGTGGGGACCGTCTGCTGACAGAAGCAGCCCGCTTGGCCCCCCAGCTGCATGGTGCTTCAGTGACACAAAGGAGGGGTCAGCTCCCATACCACTGCCTGGTATTTCACACGATCCATGGGCCGAGGGTCCTTTTGTTTGCGTCTTGTGTGCCGCATTGACCCTGATAGGGGGGAGTGGAAAGAGGAGGAACACCTGTTGTCTCCCTGAACAGCGCCTGGTTTTACACCGGCACATGGAGCTGCATAGCTGGGTGAAAAAGAAGGCCTTTATCTAGGGAGAAGATCCGGTAAGGCCCCAATGAGTTGCATAAATGAGGGTACAATTCTGATGGACATGAACAGTCCCACTGGCAAGGTGTGAGACACTGCTTGATGGTGGAGTTACTGCCCTCTGGTCCAGGAAAAGAAGTGCCACCCAGTTGAGACATAACCAATTGGTTTGCGAACCACTCCTGGAACTCTCCTCACTTGATAATTCGTATGGATAGGAGTGAGGAGTGGAAATGTTGCCTGACATCAAGGTGTCAATTTGGCATGACATATAAGACAGATAAGTCACTCAGGGGCCGTGGTGGGACTCTTGCGTGGTCCATGCCCCATATTGTGTCGAAGTGGGATCAAGAAATATCCTCATCAAGATGTCCAAGTCACAAAAATCAGGCAAGCAACAATCCAAATTGCACTTTGAGACCCCAGCCAAAACACTATCACTTGGGGACTGGTCCCTGATTGAAGCTTCAAAGTCCTCCATGCTGGATCTGGGGGGTGCACTAAGCAATAGTAAAAAAATGCTGGGTCAAGTAAGCACACAGTCCCTGGACATCAAGATGGACACCTTTACTTGCAAAGTAGACCATATGCAGAGTGCATGGATAAGCACAGAGAACACCTGGACAAGGTGGAGTATCCCCGGTTGAGGACGAATCTAACACAGCTAGAAGAGAATTGGTGGCAATCAAAAAAGCGATGAAGGAACTAACAGACAAGCAGTATGGTCTTGAGTCTCACTCTCAGCGCAACAACCTGAGGATTGTGGGTTTTCCCAGAGACATCAGGCCAGCGCAATATGCAGGCTTTGGTAGAAGGAAGGCTTGAGTGATGAGGAATTCTCAGCAGTGTTTATAGAGGAGTGAGCCCATCATATTCCCAGTGGAAGGAAACCCATATCAGGAGCGCTGGCCTGACCGCTGATCGCCAGACTATTAAATTATCAGGACAGAGACCTAGCTTTGCGTAAGGCCAGTGAAAAGGGCTTTCAGGATGCAAAGATCCATTTCTTTCCTGACATCACGGCTGAAGTGCAAACCTCCAGGAAGACGTTCATTGATGTTAAAGGAGACTTGGAGAGCGGGAAATTAATTCATATTTTTCTACACCCCATAGGAGGCGAAAGCATTACTTGTGTCCCTGCCTAGTATATCGTGCCACAGAGGAAATCATGACTACGAAGACATTTCCTGTAAACATTCACAGATACAGAATGGCCATTTGGCCACCAGAGGTGCGTGCTCCCCCATCTTGTAGGAACATGAGTGTGGATGGCGTGGTTAAATCCTCCTTTGTTATTGTTGTCTTGCCCTCCTCTGGAACACTCCATTTTTTTGGGTGGATTCATAGCGAAGAATTTTATGTGTTTGATCTTTCGAATAAATTGATCCAGATCTATTCTCGTTTGAGGGTAGTCATAATGGGGCGAAGGGCAGAAAGGTAACCCCAATGTTAGCAACTGTTTCTGGTTCTCTGTCAAGGTATACTTTGATAGGTTGACAATGGCCATATCTGTATTGGCTCGTATGGTATCGTCTCCTATTGCCAGAGCAAATTTGTCTCCCTAACATGTTCTTTCCCGAATTGTTTGCCCCTCTGCCCCCTCCTCGTTTTTGTCTACCTCCTTTTCCTTGGCCACATGTTTTTCCACCCCTTGCTTGCTTGCCTGTCCATCCGTCTTGGCAGAGCAGGCGCATCTCTAAAAAATTTAAACAAATGGTGGGTTCCTCACTTTCACTCTCGGTGACATCTGATTCTGATATTGACTCTTCAATGGTTAATGCAGCCGTTGCGCTATCTGCACTGATGTTAGCCGGTGTGTTGGTTCTTGTTTTAACCCTCGTTTGGTCAAAACGCCTGCCGAATGTATACGCTCTACTATTCTCATAGTCCTCCTTGTCTCTCAGGAATTTACGTTGTTTCCTTTGTTGTATGTCCTCCTCAAAACTCTTCAAGTTGCCTTCTATATTTTTCTTGAGTTTCTGTCCTTCCTCGCTCAGTTTGATTTTGGCCAGTTGACTTTCAACCTCTGCAATTTTTAATAAGGTTATTTTCTCATCGTTTCCTGCATATTTGATTAGTATCTTCAACAGGGTCTTTGAGAAGGTGCAAAATGCTTACTATGCACTGGGAGACAGGGCACTATCCAGTTTGGAGGATTGCCCAGGGGACTGGTCCTGACGTGCTCCCATGCATTTGCTTCTGTTTGGTGTTTTGATGAGGGGGGAAACTGGCAGGTTGGGATTACCAGTATTGCTGGTGGGGGTGGGGGGAGAGTTGTAAAAGGGGGTGGAGGGAGAGTTGTAAAAGGGGTTAACATTAAGAATGCCCAGAGGGGGAGCATGGCCAGCGGCAAGGCGTTGTAGACGTGCGCCTCCATCGCTCCCATGGCCGTCCGTGAATATCCTGATCAATCAGCCTGAATCCGATGTTTTTGCAGCACCAAAAGACCACTGCTGGTATCGCACGCCCGATCACAATTGCAGCTGAAAAAACTGTTCAGAACCTTGGACGCAATCCTGCACAAACGGCCTTCGGAAAATCATTGCAGAGCCCGAAGTGGTGAAACCAAGATGGCCGCCCGCCGGGCCCTGCCCCGACGCGCCTGATACAGAGGAGGCTGACGCAGCGGACAGCCCTGGGTGAGGCCGTGCCGGGGGACCGGTGGTGATAACAACATACAACTCATCTGGGGCTGCGTCGCCAGAGCGGTGCACCCTGATGGTCCGCTGGTCTGCTGGGGATCCCCGGCGGGGGAGGAACGTGAACATGGTAACACGCTGCCGCCAAAAGTGTGCGACCCCCCTCTCGTCCCATCCCGGCTCTGCACTGGAGGCGATATCACGCCATCGCAGGCCAGACACCATTGCCCTCGCCCCCCTACTAGGCGGACTACGTGCCTCGGAGCCATAGAACATCGGGGCGCTTTGGGGCTGTCATACAGGAGAAGTGTGGTTTGGCGATCCTCAGACGCGGCCTCACCTCCCACAGAGGGACCAGCCGGAGGGGCGAGGCAGTCCACCGCAGATACAGATCCCACAATACAGTGCGCACATCATAGTGCCAACAGCCGAGCCAGCCGGAACCACTCTCTGGCCCACTGGTGCCTCGACGAGCAGACGCCCCCCTGAACGGGTAAGCGCTTGCCCCCCCCTGATCCCAACAATCGTACTGTGGAACGCCTGACAGTGCACCGCTCCATTAGCCCGCAGAACATGAAACTACTGAAGGGAACTCTCAGAACCCCACGAGAAGCTGCACACTGGATCGATGTTAAATCGCACCCTGGGCGGACAAGGAGAGGCCCGAGACAAGCTTATAAACTGACTGCAACTGTAGAAAACACGTGGAAAGAAGGAGCTAACGGCCCTCTCGCCAAGAAATTCACGACCCTAGGAAGGCATCACACCTTGGAACACCTGCTGTGAATCTCCCTGGATGACGGCCTGCAATCTCCGGATACCGCGACCTGGGAAAGAGCCCTAAAAGCCTCAACAAAAATCAGAAAGCCCTAACGTTGTTACAGGAACAGTTGAGATACCCGCTCCTAGCACCTGGCAGCCTGACCCGGGGGAAACGCTTCCCCCACCACCACCCAGTGCCATCAATCCCTCCAAAAAAAAACAACTGAGACCCACGACGCCACGGCGGAAAAGTGCTTACCCCCGAAACTGGCAGAACCAGCGACCATCATGGATAAAAGTTAAACCCAAAAAACTCGCCGTACAACACAAAATGATCAATATACCATGCCAACCACACAAAACCAAGAGGAGCCTGAACCGACCACAGATGCCCCCAACCCAGAAGCCACAATATCGCTGAAAGATGTCATGGCGGCGATAGCCGACTCACGTGCCTTTATGGAGCAAAAAATAGATGATATAAGCATGGACGTGTCGCTCCTCCGCCACGATTTACAAAAGCTGACATCTCGCACAGGGGAAGCGGAACAACGCATCTACAACACCGAAGATGAAATGTGCACCCTACAACACCAACTGGCCAGCGTCAAAATGGAGCTTAAAACACTGACCAACCGAGTGGACAATAGTGAGGGCAGATCAAGGCGCAACATCGTCAGGATTCTTGGCCCGCCCGAAAACACAGAAGGGGCAAACATGGAAACCTTCCTTGAACAATGGTTCACAGACATGTTTGATGCCGACGCCTTCTCTAAATTCTTCTCGATTGAAAGGGCACACCGCATCCCCTCCTGGAAACCAATTCCGGGTGCACCTCCCCGCACCGTAATTGGCAAGTTTCTCAATTACAGAGATCATGACGCGTTACTCCGGAAAGCAAGAGTCAAAGGCACACTGACATACAACGGCGCAAAAATAGCTTTCTTTCCTGACTACACAAGGGAAGTCCAAAAGGCCAGACAATCCTTTGTTCAGTTAAAGAAACAACTACAAACCCTGAACGTCAAATACGGCCTCTTGTTCCCAGCATAGCTCAAAATATATTACAAAGGGACCACAGTTCACTTCGACGATCCGAAACAGGCCCGGAATTGGGCAGAGCAACACATTGAAGGGGACTGGAAGACCCTGAGCAACAATAGGCAGAGGAACTCCCGGGTCCGCCGGGACCAGAACCGACAGCCACCACAACAACCACCCGAAGACCCCCATGCTGGGGAATGGGGTGACCATGGATAGCATCTACCGAACAATGACAGTGCGACAGCATACAAACGTCAAGATTGGAGCAATAGGACGGCCGCGGCAAAGGTGGGCCACCCCATAGATAGTTAATTGTTTGATCGCTGGCCACTAGGACCAGCCTTGGTTGTTGTGTGAAGTTTAGGCGACAGGTACTTCTAGTTGGGAGGAGTATGGGGAGGGGGATGGGACAGTTTATTGTTATTATGTTCACCACCACAAAGGTCCTGGAGAATACACCCTCACACCATGAGAAGGTCGCACACACCACAAAACGAACACCACTACATCCACGCGCAATGTGTGACAGCGCACCTAAGGCCCCGAATACACAGACCAATGTCCCCTAACAGCAATGAAGTCAGAACCCTCAAGTTCCTGACTTGGAATGTTAATGGCCTGGGTGGAGGAATCAAGAGACGACTGGTTATGCAGTTCCTAAACAGACACAAGCCAGACATAGCCTTTTTAACAGAAACACACCTTGCAGGCACCACATGCAACCTTTTCAAACGCACTAACTACAGACTGGCAGTACACACAGGCTTTACCATGGGCTCCCGTGGCGTCCTCATACTGGTACACAAAAGGTTACCCTTTACCCTTAAGAAAGTCAGACAGGACCCTAATGGGAGGTATGTACATATTACAGGAGAGCTGTGGAATCAGACCATAGCAATGCTGGCGGTTTACGCGCCACAGGCGCTACTACCAGCACTCATAGCTGACATCACGTCTATAATCACGGAGGATGAATCTGACCTGCTGGTCACTGGCGGGGACTTCAATGAAGTCATGGATATAGAAATGGACCGCACACACTTGAGAGGGAGGAACCCAGCCAACCGCACCAGACTCGCCACCTTCACCGCGACATTAGGACTACATAAGGTGTGGAGGGACCTTCATCCTGACACAAGGGAATACTCATTCCACTCTGGGGCACACGCCTCACTATCACGCTTGGATTACTTCTTTCTTCCTGCACCAAACATGCATAGGGTCATAAACGCAACATTACTACCCCAAGGCATATCAGATCACTCCCCCCTGCTCATTGAACTGTGCACAACCAGACCACGACCTCCCCCCACCTGGGTTTCCCAGAACTCCTAGAACAGATGCAAATGGCTACCACGACGTATTTTGAAACGAATGTTGGTTCCGTTGACGATCCAACCGTAATATGGGAGGCCCTTAATCCAGTGCTGCGCGGCGAGGTCATCTCCTGGACCGCTGCACATAGGAAAGAACACCAAAAGGAACTCCTCGAGGCCGAGCAATTAGTCACGCAAGCCGAGGAAGACCACCTAGCTCTCGACCAGCCCAACAACCACCGCCAGTTAACCCTAGCCCATAAACGCCTCCAGATTATGGCCCTGAATTGGCCAAGCAAGCTCATTGAACAATGCGAGCTAGGATATACGGAAACAGGAGATAAAGCAGGCAAAATACTGGCATGGCTGGAAAAAAGAGACGAGGGCAATCGCCAAATTAGAGCGATCGTAACAGAAAACTCAGAAGAATTAGTGAATGATAAAGACATAGCCGAAAGCTTTGCCTCCTACTATGCTGAATTATACAGATCTCCCGAAACACCTGCGAACACTGACATATTGAATGAAATCACCCTTCCCACCCTCACCCAAACACTACAAACCCTGTTGGAGAAGGATATCACAGAAGAGGAGCTGGTAGCAGCAATGTCCCAGCTTCAAACTGGGAAAACGCCAGGGCCGAACGGCTTCCTGATAGAAGCATGGCGAAAAGTGGGTACGAATGTAATAGCCCCGCTCCTGTTGCGAATGTTCCAACACGCCAAATCCCGAGGTGCTCTCCCCCCAGACCTCCGGCGAGCCACGATAGTGGCGATTCCGAAAGCGGACAAACCACCAGACCGCTGTGGTTCATACAATCCCATCTCCCTTATTAATACAGAGACCAAAATTCTCGCAAAGGTACTCGCCAACAGACTGCAGCAGGTAATAACATTACTGATACACCCCGATCAATGCGGATTTATGCCGCAAAGATCCACCCATATGAACATACACAGGCTACACTCAGTACTTAAGAGAGCTCCCGCTCTCCAAGGCCCCTTAGCATTGCTCACAATAGATTTTGAAAAGGCCTTTGATTCTGTGTACTGGGATGCTATATGGGTGGTGATGCACCGGATGGGCTTCGGGCCCCAATTCATAAGTTGGGTTCAGCTATTATATGAGTCCCCGGAGGCAGAAATGTGAGTCAATGGGTGGCCCTCGAATCCCTTCACGCTGGGAAAAGGGACTAGATAAGGGTGCTCTCTGTCTGCAATGATCTTCGCGCTGGCCATTGAACCCCTGGTGATATTGTTGCGTACATCCACGTCTTGGACAGGCTTTCAGTGGGAAAGCAACTAAAGTTTCCCTATGGGCAGATGACCTACTTCTCTATGTAAAAGACCCACACACCGCATGCCCCGTAATAACGGAATTACTTGACAGATATGGGTCATTTAGCGGGCTACGAGTAAACTGGTCCAAATCGACACAATTTCCAATTGATAAACACAATTTTAGAGCCCCACCAGATTGCCCATACAAAATTGTGACGGATCAGTTTCGGTATCTGGGAGTACAGGTCACCAACGACTTAAAAGAATATGTAACTAAGAACCTCCATCCAATAACGATAAGATTTACAGAAGATGTCCGCCATTAGGTCTCCCTCCCACTAACTCTACTAGGCAGGGCCGCATTGTTTAAAATGATGGCACTTCCCCGTTACCTGTATATACTACAGAACGCCCCATTATACATTCCGAAGGGAGAGTTCCAGAGAATCGACCGTGTGTTGAGGAAACTGCTATGGTGCAACGGACACCCTCGCATTGCACTGAGCATCCTCCAACGCTCAGTGTGGGAAGGGGGGATTGGCCTCCCGCGCCTACAATCTTACTACTGGGTCAGTAAAATGGCCGTAGTCAATGATATGTTACATGGCGATACATCACTGCCGCACAACAGGGTGGCGAGTGCTGGGGACCCAGGCAGTGCCCACCTCGAATGTCTCTACTGGGCAACGAACCCCAGGAATCCCCAAACCATGCGCTCCCACATCACACGAATCTGGGAGGAGACACACAAATACATAGGATTGTATGAGAAAATCACCCCCTTACAACCATTATGGGGAAATAAGAACCTTCCCGAACTGAACAAACTCCCGAGATGGCACCAGTGGATGAACCAGGGAATCACCACGGTTGGTGACGTAATTGTTGACGGTGGGCTGGCACCCTTCGAGCACCTAATTACCCGCTTCCACCTCGCACACACGGAACACTATCACTACACACAAATGCGACACGCACTAAGACCCCACCTCGCAGGCCTGGCAGACATGCCCGAAAGCACTCCCCTTGAAAGAAACATAGTCCAAGCAAGAATCGACACCAAAATAACATCCACTATGTACGCTGTTATAACATCCTTTGCCACCATTGAATTGTTGAGTCTTAAAACAAAGTGGGAACGGGATGTTGGTGCCCTCCAACCAGAGGACTGGATGATTAGCCTAATGTACCCACGCGAGGTAGCGATTTCCGCCAGACTCCGACTCATGCAATTCAAAATCCTGCATAGAGTATATTACCCTAGGGTTGCACTCCATAGATGGGGAAGGGCTACCGCCCCGCTCTGCCTACGATGTCAAAAAGAGCAGGGCACCTTCTTCCACATATTATGGGGATGTGATCAGATCCAACAATACTGGCAACAATGCTGCGATGAACTCACACGAGTAATGGGGAAAGAGATTCACAAAGATCCAAAAGTACTGCTACTCGGGATGGAGGGTGAAGAAGACCTGTCCAGATACGAAAAACTGTTTCTGTCCACAGCCACGGCACTAATCAAAAGGAACATTGCGAGACTGTGGGGTTCAGCATCACCCCCGCAATACGAACAATGGGTTGCGGATGTGGACATGTGCGTAATGATGAAACGCAGAGTATATGCAGCCACAGGCTGCCCAAATAAGGCGGAAAAGATATGGCAGAAATGGGAAGATATGCAGTGAATCAGGTGACCGCATGTACATAACATAACTTGATTTAAACGATGTGGGATATGACCTGGAAGATCCCTATATGAACGATGGTGTTGCTCCCGAGACCCAATTCAAAGGAGTGAACGATTAGTTGTTAAGGGTCCGTTGACCCCATTGTAATGTTTGTTGTTGTAAAATGTGATTAAAAACAAACAATAAAATGAGTTATTAAACAAAAAAAAGGAATGCCCAGAGGACTCGAGAGTCGCTTTTCTTTACTGGAAAATGGAGAGTCACAGTGCCATGAACTATGCAAAAAGAACAATACATGTGTGGAAGGATGAAGTAAGCAGAGATGCCTGAACCAAAACTAAACTTTGAGGAAGGTGCCGAGAGGAGATGCACTGAGTTCATAAGAAACTTGCTTCAGTCGCTACTCTTCTTCTTGGTCTCTGCAATTTGGATTTACTCTCCTTTCCCTCTTCTTAGTCCTCGTATGCCCAACAGTATTCCTTTCCTGCAGCTCTCTCGAAGTTACGTCCATCCTGTAAGGGTTAAAGCTATTCACTCACTGTCCATTGTCAGTTACAATTCTTAAAGGTGGTTGTGCCGGTATTAGCCAATCAGGAGCGTTTTCCCTCAGGCTTCCATAACACCCCTCCCGGCCCTGCCCCCTTTTCCCCTCGTAGTGGTTTGACATACTACTCTGCTACCAACACATCCCGACGTGACATACCGGCTTTCGCGGTACCAGGAACGGGAGAACAGAGGACCCGGGAAGGCTGATCAGCAGGTAAAGATATGTTGCTAAAAAATGACAGACCGCTGGGTTCCGTCGGAAGGGCTGCTCCTACCATGCCCCACCTCATCCATACTCCCTGGACTCGCCCAGACTTCTCCACCGTGGGTTTGGACTTTGCTGTCCATACAGCCCGCATCTACCTCAGATGGTGTTCTTGTGACACGTGGTTGTAAGGATGATAGAGGTAGAAAATGTCACTTAGGAGCATTACATGGAATTTAAGGACCCTGGACTGAACATCCAAGTACTGCAAGGTGGTATTATATATTTATATATGCAGAGACATCATGTATAAGTAGCGTTTCTACAAGAGACACATGTAATACCAGGGAGAGAATATAAATTTCGACAAAACTGGAGATGTCACCGCTACTTCCCTTCCTACTCCAGTGTATTCTCTGAAAGGGACTCATGGTGGCAACATTAAAGACAGACACAAGTGATCACAGTTCAAGGGTGTTTATCAAACTTTATATGCCGGTTGGAAAAATGCCTAATCTAAGCCTAAATCTAAGATATGAGCAAGCTATGACTATCAAATTGTAAAAAGGCAGTCCTTGTGGCATCTTGTCAAATAAAAGGGCCTATACTAAAAATATATATATATATATATTGCCAATCCTTATACTAAATACAAACAAATACATCAGGATGTGGTAGTCTGGTCTCCCTTCCCCACGTTTTGAGCATGGGACAAGCTATGACTATGCACATGCATGAGCTTTCCCAGCACAAGATAACAGTATCGCTTTCAGCCTACCAGGGCCTTTGGTGGTTAAGTCTCTTTATATACAAAACAAGTCTCTTGCCTCCAAGAACCTGATGTCTTAAACAAAATAATAAACAAAGGTTCCTTTCTGCTTGCACATTGGGTGATGCCTTTTCACCCCTGGATCCCCCTCTTCCAGGATCAGATCCACAAGGCGTGTTTGGTAGTATCAAGCCCTTCGGTATTCAAGCTTCTCACTTCTGAATTGCAGATGAGCTCTCAAAATATTAAACAAAATGTCAACAAAATCCCAAAGTTCTTATCTGTTCGTCTCTATTTGGATGTTAGCTCTTAATGCCTGAGTCCCCCTTTTCAAGGCTCAGACCCTTCTCGATTGTTAGCCTCCCTCCGCCCTGTTCACTATGGCTTTCAACACTATCTTCTTTGTGACATCTATTTGATTCACGCGTCTTAATGTCTTTTTGAACAGTTCACTGTAGACATTCATCTGCCAGGTTCACTCTTGTCAACACACTCTTCATTGGACTTCAGACTTCGCCCCCTTTTATCAGCATCCACTTCGAAATCTTTCTCTACAAGTTCTAAAAAGGCTTTAGAGAGAGAAACCCTCTCTCTTGATGGATTTTACCTCAATTTTAATTGAACTCACTACTTGGTAATAAACACAATGGGCTAGATTCTCAAAACATATTTTTGTGCAAGTGAGTAGATGTGCTAGAGTATCCCCGCACTTGCACCAAAGAAAGGAGCAGCCCAATTCACAAAGGGCATTTGAATGTACACATTTTAGGTGTGGTCATTCAGATGCCCCCCCCCCCACCTTTCAGCATTTGCACATATAAGGTGGTGTCTCTGAGCATTTCAAAGTGCATCCTGAATTCACAAACGCAATGCAGATATACATGTGCATAGTTTCTTCCCCCTTTGAAACAAGCACAGGGGGAGGGGCACATCATGACAGGTTAATTTCTGACTGTATCATGATTTTGTTTGTATTTAAGTGCGACAGCCATGGTTTAAACCACTTGAAACAAGTGGGAAGGCATCCTGCCACTTCCTTTAGGTCTCTTTACCTAAACATTTTGGTAAAGGTTAATTATTTTGCATGCAAAATAAGACAGCAGCTTTGTTATTTAGCTAACTGTCATAGGTGTTCTAAAAAGACGAGCAAAGAAGCTCTTGGAGAGTGCATTGTAGCATTTTTTAATTTTTCTAGTGCTAGTGAATGCACAACATATTTAATGCATTTGATTTTACAAGAAATGTGTTTGGTGTTTCATAAAGCACACCTTTGATCAAAATACATTCATTTTTTCATTTTTAGAAATGTATTAGAAAGGAAAAGATAACAAGCATATTTGTTGCAAAGGTTTAACAAATACAAAAAACAAACAAATGTAGAAAACTGAACCACCATCAATAAAGTTCTTTTGTCTTGAGTAGTTAATATATTCAAGACAACATGGTGTCTGTGAGCTCTTAAAGAGACAGGGACCTTGTCGTTGGTCAACGTCAGGAATCAGATCAAGTAATGGAACGGGTTTGCGGAAATGAAGCCCTCAACGTTATGTAGTCCCGTGACGTTTCGGATGTGAGCCTTCTTCATGGGCCTCGACTTGGTCACCCCTGTGTGTGGCAAAGAGGGAAAATATTAAAAGGGATATTCAATAAAAATTGGCGGGGCATACCTGCTGTTGAGTGCATCTCAAAAGAGGGATGAGTCTAATGCTAGTGTGGCCTGCATGCATTAAAAACAAATTAGGACCAAATGGGGGTACAACTAATAAAGTTGTCCTGTGGCTTGCTGGCACTTAGATACTAACCTGGTCAGGTGTCCGGGGGTTTGGACTGGCTACTCGTAGTTGGAGGCAAGGAGTTCTGTAGAGCTGTAGGACCGCAGGTCTCAACAGGTAGACAGTAGAATGTAGATAGTGAATCTCCTAACATAGCTAAATTGCGAGGATGGATGTGGAGAGATAAAAAGACAACAATATGTGTCTCAGTAATGCTGTTAGTAATGAAGGATCAAGGATAATAAGTGTCCCGACTGTGGGACCACAAGTTACCTGGGGCTCGAACAGGTCTGTGCTTTGGACAGTTCTGCGCTGCATGTGGCAAGGGGACTATCCCTTGTTCCAAATGCCTGGTTGAAGGTATGCAGGCGGGGAGGCACGGTCGTGCTTCCAGTTTCAGGAAGCTAGGATCTGCGTTGGGCCGTTTCTTGGAGACTGCTGTGTGCCCCTAAATGGAGAAAGAGAAAAACCTGGGGCGATTAATAGAGTATCGTTAGAGTACTCATGGAAGAGGCACATATGGCTAGATGTGCGCTAACCTTCCAACACGTATAGTATGGTCTGGAATTATGGTAGGGGACTGGAGATCAGGAACGCAGGGAAGAAAATTCTGCTGATCCTGATCGTCCCATTGCCTTCTGTGTAAGGTCTCTTACCTAAGGGCGCCTAGCGTTGGCTGGTATTTGTTGTGCGTTGCTGGGCGGCTGCTGTTGCTCGCATGGCTGCAGTGGATGAACTAAGCTGTGTATGCGAATTAAACGAGCGCATGCGCGGGTGACTTCTGTCTGAGGTTCCGCGCATGTGTACTGGAATAGTGTCCGCAGGTTGTCATGGCACCCACTTGTGTACGTGCGGTTGTAATGTACTCGTATACGAACGGATCGAATAGTGGCAGGCATACCCTGTCTAGGTAGCCGCTGTGGGTCACGGTGTGTGACACGGGGAATGGATCCTGGCGGGGACAGTGGGTCTAAGTCCCGTAGAACGGGGTGCTCGGTGGATAGCCGGGAGTGGTATAGGTACGTTTGAATGTCTGAAGTGGTGTTTTAGACCTACACTCAGGGTGTAGATAGTGAGTGTGGGACGCAAGGAAGGGGGAGTGTTCTCCCGGGCCCTGGACCGTACTCTCGGGTGGTTGTCCTCATGGGAGGACCCATAGATCAATCAATTTTAGCAAAAACACTGTAAAGAAGCTTTTTGGAAACAATCTTTTTTGGATAAAAGAAGGTATTGCAAGATAGTAACAAGAAAAACAAATTAAATGTTCAAGCATGTCACAAAAGGTGTTGACAATAGATCTGCAATCAACATACTTGCAAACACAAATTCACTGTTCGAGGATGTCACAAGGAGAGCTGACAATAGATCTGAAAAGGACACACTTGCAAATAGGCAATAAGGGTGTACACTGTTGGTATAAAGAGTTCAACATTGGGGGCAGTCACTTATTTTTTTATGACAAGCTAGCAGCACAATAACAATGTTAACATAGTAGTGTCTTATTGATATAAATGTAGGAATGTATTGGTATTGGATGGAGCTGCTACTCTAGTAGTGTGTGGATCTGGGCCAGGCAGTGAAGAGGAGGAAGGCCCTGATCACCCATAGGTAGTTGGTGTGGCCTCGTTGAGGCCCTTCGTTATGGTTTTGAGTTTAAAAATCCACCAGAGTTCCTTATGGGTGAGGGCGTTAGAAGCATTGGTGGTATTGACTACTGTGTCCGCCACCCACCAAAGTATGTCATCTGCACTGTGTTGGTATTCCATATAGTGTGAGACTAATGGTGCTGAATGGACTCGACATCGGATCCTCGAGCGATGTTCGCCAATTCTCTTGTTCACCTGTCTCTGAGTTTGGCCGATGTATCTGAGACCACAGGGGCATTCAATGATATATACTACATTACTAGTCTTACAATTAGAAAAGTGTTTGATTGCCCACTCTTTTTCTTCTATTTGGAATGATGTTGTTTTTCTCATAAATCTGCACACATTGCATGTGCCTCATGGATGGTGTCCCAATATTTCCCTCATATTCCAAAGTCTGGTTCTTTGGGATTTCTTATTTAGCCTGGCATGGGTTAACATGTCTTTCAGATTCTTGCCTCTCTTGAGGGCCATTCTCGGGGTTGGTTCATTCGGAAGGCTTAGTTGTACCAATGACCAACATTTTTTAATGATGGTTTTAAGTTTGGTCGTATTCGGGCCAAAGGTGGTTACACAGGTCATCAGTTGCTCACTTTCTGTGTTGGGCGCTTTTGGGGTGAGTAAAGTCTCACGGGGAGTGTATTGTGCACGCTTGGTGGTATTCCGAATTAATTTCTTGGGGTATCCTCTACTCAGAAGTTTCTGTTTCAGCATACTGGCATGTTCTTTGTACTGTTCCAATTCTGTGCAGTTACGCCTGAGCCTTAAAAATTGTCCAAATGCTAGGTTATTTCTAAGCTTCCTAGGATGGTTGCTTCTGTAGTGCAACAGAGTATTCCTATCTGTTTCTTTCCTATAAAGGGAGCATATCAGTTTTTCTTCTTTGACACTGATTTCCAAGTCTAGGAAATTGATCGTTTGATTACTTTTGCAGAGTGTGAATTAAATCTCCTCCGTTCGTAGATTGACCCATTCCAGAAAATCCTCCACTGGAGTGTTGATATCTTGCCATATGAAGATGATGTCATCGATAAAGCGGTACCAATGTATAATCTTGTCTTGGAATGGATTGTGTGGACTGAGAATATGTTGTTGTTCGTATTCCGACATAAAGATCACGGCCAGGCTGGGGGCAAATGCTGCTCCCATAGCGGTGCCGCTGACCTGTAGATAGAAGTTCTCATCAAATGCGAAGAAGTTGTTTGTAAGGGCCAGTTCTAGTAGTTCCACTATGAAAGTAGCTGGGACTCGGCTTTGTCTCATATGGTGTATGAGGTGGTGGTGGATGCATTCTAATGCTGCATCTTGAGGGATGCTCGTGTAGAGACTGGCGATGTCCATAGTAACCAGGAGGTCCCTTGTTGGGTGGAATGTCAAGTCCTCGAAAATGGCGATTGTGGCCATGGTGTCCCTTAGGTAGGTTGGGGTCTCTTGGCTTCAAAAAGTGATCTACAAATTTGCATAGTGGCTCTAGGATAGAACCACATCCTGATACAATGGGTCTGCCTGGGGGGTTTTGTTGGTTTTTATGTATTTTTGGTAGGGCATAGAACGCCGGTGTTCTGCCCTCTGAGGTGTTGAGAAACATTGCCTCCTTTTCTGAAATCCAACCTCGTTCAAAAGCAAGTTATAGTTGCTTCTTGTATCTTGATCTTTATTTCCTTAGCAGTCACATTTGCCTTTTCAGCCCGAACAGGGATACTTATTTTAGCATTTCACTGAGACGGGTCTGTCTCGGTGAAATGTGCTCCCTGTAACCACATGGCTGCGGGCAGTCTGGAGTACATTAGTGTTAGGAGTGCTTTGCAAACATTTATGCAAGGGGACTGGACAGAGTAGCTTTTTTGCTATTGTCCAGCCCCTCGTGAGAAAAAGCGTACCTGACCATTTTAAAAAGTAGCACAAATGAAACAAGTACATCCTTTCTGCTCCTTTTATTTGCTGTACTATATGAGGATCTGGCACATTATATTTAAGAAGTCTTGCTTCTATTGTATTTGATCAATGTCAATAACAATTACATTCTTGTTGTTTTTTGTTATTACCAGAGAACTTTGGGAGTGTCATGTTTCTCACAAATGCATACATATGTTTTATTGTGCAAACCGGTACAAATCTTTTTCAGGTCGATAACTGAAGCCACAAACGAAAAACTGAGGCTTGTTCCTGCATCAGTTCTCTTTGATGTGCTGGGAATCTATGCTTAGAAACTTTTTTCTTGCTCTTCTTCATAATTCATCTTCCTCCGGGTGTGCCGGTATCCTTGGGCAGTTTGATTTCAGTTTCTGTTGACGTGGGTTTCCCAGACAAATCCTTACGTTCCCTCCATCCCATGGCTAGTCACATGGCGGTTTTCCCAGTTTCGCATTTAAAGAGAGGTGGCAAAGTCCTCATAAAAAAAAAACAGTTGTGTGTTAATCTTTAATTCATTTGACCTTGGGCCACCCATTGTTGATGTTGAGCGTGTTCATTTTCTTCAGATTGTGTAGGATACTACATAGCTTTTCTACTGTAGCATGCCTTGGAGGAAACATGTAGTTTATATGTATACACACATATTTTTACTTGATCCATTTATAATGTGGTCACCCCTCGCCCTTTAAATGTATCTCTATATGTATTAGTCTATTTAAAACTACTTCAAATTAAATTACCATGGAATCGTGGCAGTTTTAGATTTTAATTTGGTTCAAAAGATGTTTTTAAAGTACCATATCAGTTCTCAGTCTTTGATGCAGAATGGTTAAGCTGTTCAAAATGGTGCAATGCTGGTGCTGAACATTTTGATGATTTTATATTAAAGCTGTTTTTTGATGATGATGATGATACTACTGGCAATGATTCAATAATGTATGTGGAGCAAAAGTGTCACATCTGCATGGGAATTTCTTCTTGAGCATGATATCCAGCAGTAGACGAGGAGAAGGCTTTAAGATCTAATGTGAAATTGGGGTGGTGACTTGTCCCAAACCACAGATTCAGACAATGTTTCAGGTTGGCTATTTTTATTTTGTATTTATTTGAATTTATAAAGCGTGCAGAGGCCCTGAGGCATTCTGGCGCTGTTACAGTGGTTTCACTTGCCTACAGATTCATAGGATGGAATAAGATACAAAACATTTACATGTTTGCTTGCCATAATACAGTAGGTATGTCCCATGGTTTCAGGGGAACTCCATAACGTACAGTCTAATTAAAGAACTTTGTTTTCAAGGCTTTTCTGAACATGGTGAAGGAGGTTACATTTATAATCATCTTGAGCGGTAATGCATTCCAGTTTTCTGGTGCTAACACCGAGAAGCTAGCCCCAGTTGTTTTGTCTCTTTTGAAAGCCGGGACTGTAAACTGGAGAGTATTGGGCCCATTTGGGTCTGTTGTGGGCGCCTCGTGAATCCTTTCTGACAGGTAAGGGGGTGCCGAGTGGGAAAGGCATCTGTGGGTGATAGCAAGGGTCCTTACCGTATACACTCTTTGTCTGGGAGCCATTGGGCGTCTCGTATGGCCTGAGAGATATCTCTCCTCGGAATGCTTAGAGCCGCTCTAAGAGCGTTATTTTGTGTGATTTTCAGTTTGTTGAGGTTTTTGGATGAAGTGCCTAGGAGCAGGACATTGCAATAGTCCAGCTTGGCCCCTGATTTTGGCTCTGGCTATATTAAGGCAATTTTTGGCTGAAAGGTAAGGTTTAACTGCTTTAATGATTTTGGTTGTAAGAGCCGCTGATGATGAGATGGTACTGACTTGACACTTCTTTTATAGGGTGGAGTCAAGGTACACACCCAGTGTTTTGACTGCAGCAGACCGTGATTACAGTGTTCTCAATGATGAAGCTGCTGTATTGGCTGTCTAGTTTGTTCAGAATTTCCTTGGTGCCTACCAATAGGATTTCTGTTTTGTCCCTATTGAGACATAGACCGTTAGCCGCCATCTAGGCCTGGATGAAGGCATAGGTCTCTGTGAGGGTGTTTGGGTCTTGCTCGTAGGAGCCGGAGAGGGGAGGAGAATTTGCGTGTCATCAGCATAGTTTGTGAACGCTATGCCGTGCTCATCTAGATGATTAAAGAGGGGTAGGTGAAGATATTTTAGAGGGCGAGGGAGGTTCATGACCCTTGTGAAACTCCGCAATAGATGGGAGATGAGGTAGCCGAGACCTTATCAGAGAAGACTCTCATGACTGTACCATCCAGGAAGGACGTAATCTAGTCTGTGGCTTCCTGGGAGAAGTGAGCAGGGTTTCTGAGGTGTCTGCAGAGGATCTTGTGGTCGACCAGATCGAAGGTGGCCAACAGATCCAAGAGAAGGAGCAGCACAAGCTTACCTTTGTCCATTGTTTCTAGTAACTGATTCTTTAGGTCAAGCAATGCCTACTCCATGCCATGCCGTGGACGGTATCCAGATTGCCTTTTACCCAGGATTTTGTTCGATTCCAGCTAAGACTGGATCTTCAGATATGCAGCTTTATCTCGATTTTTTAACAAGAAAGGCATGTGGTAATTGGCCTGTAGTTGTTGGATGAGTCGGGATCAAGGTTTTTTTTATTTTTTTTTATTTTTAGCAGAGGTCGAACCCAAGATTCCTAGGAGGAAGAGGGGATAATGCCTGAGGTAAATGAGGCATTGATGAACGCTGTGAGAAATGGGACTAATGACTCCACGCAGTCTTTAATAAGGCTAGCTGGGCAGATGTCACCCTTGAAGAGGGATGGCAAGATATGTTTCATGATACGTAGCACCTCTGCTTTAGTTATTTCTTTAAAGGCAAAGAGCCTTTGTTCTTTATTCAGCAGAGAGTCAACTGGCACTGGCACATTGACTTTGTGCGAGATGTCAGGCACAGTGACCTTAAGCAGGGTGTTGAAATTAGCGTTTATTTTATTCTGGAGGTGTTTATTTTGTCAAGCATGGCATGTTAAATATTATTGCACCACGCATCGTCGTTCACTGTTTGATGTGTGTTTGATTTTCATAGGATGGATCAGTCCTAAATTCTGGTTCTAACAGGTATGGGTAATGTGTACAAAGATATTCAATGAAAACAACTTCGATGAAGAGATATACCTTCAGTTATAAAAATACCTAATTTAGTGAAAACATGTTCAGTAAAATATGAAGCACCAAGATACAGCAAACATGCCCACAGGGGCACATCTTGTTGACATGCCTCTCACCTTTTGATGAGGCAAGACCTTAGCCCATGCCCTAGGCATGAAAAACACATCCACAAAGTCCATTAAACATGCCCTGTGGCCCTGCTTAGTGGATGCAGTGCACAAAAGATGTCATTTGGACAATCCTCAGGTTTGGACAACACAGAACACACCTGGGCATAGCAAACGTGCCCACAGCACCCACTATTGAAGCAATGGGCAATGCACAGATTGACAGATACGTGGATCTAGGTCAGTGTCCACAAACGGATTGCAAAAGACTTTGGATCAAGGCCTGAGATCGTTTAATTAATTTATTTGTAATTATTTTCATTGCCATTTTTCAAAACAACCGGCACCAGTGTGCTAACATTCAGCAAAGGACATAGGGAAAAATAACAACAATTAAAAATAATAATAATAGCACAGTGAATCGAGGTACAGTATTTCTAGTTGCAATTTGTTTGAGCACCACATTTGCAGATTCCATGCACTATTTTGAAACGTCTCAAGTGGTTACATCGCCTGAGCCCCAAACCATTATTTCTATATCTTGTCACTCATGTCGGATAACTTCATCCTGCATATTGCTGTCCGTTTCTGGACTTCCTGGGGGCTGGTGTGGATCTTCCTGTGGCCTATGTGCCTGAGCAATCAGGTAGTGAATATGTGGTCCCCATATGTCTATCGGCCTGGCCTGGTGGTATAGTAGTTTACCATATTCCATATTCATGTCATTGCAGTACGTGCGGCTACAGGCTCTCCTTATGGGTCCCACATTTCCCCAGTGCTGTGTAGTGTACATTGGATCATGGTTGCCCAGTGTATCAAATTGAAGGCACTATATAGTGTATGCCGGGCTCTGCATGACCAGACGGCAGAGTATCTTTGTGCAAAATGTGTGTGCTATGTTCCTAAGCGCACTCTGCGATCAGTTACTGCCAATCTGCTATGTGTTCCATCCTTCTGTACTGCCGCATCGGGGGATGATCCTTCTCAATTGTCACAGCTCAGTTGTGGAATAAACTTCCTGCGACAATGAGAAACATTCCTAACCATCTGGCTTTTAGGAAAGCCCTTAAAACACATCTATTCTGATTACAGTTGCGGATGGCCCTGTTGCTCCTACTTCTTGCTTCTCCCTCCTTCTCCCCAGCTCCATGATGCCTTCGGGCAGCCGTGAGCTATACAAGAACGCTTAAAATAACAGTACAGGGTGTCAGTACGCCATTGATCTAGTCTTCGAGATTGCGTTCAACCCCACGCCATCGCTACCCGTCTCTTGGCCAGTAGTAAAAGCAACCCAATTAGTTTCATCATACTTCTGGGGATAAGGTTGGTGTAGCTGAATAGTGCAATTATTGTGTTTTTGCCTACTTTTTCACCTACTATGTCACTAAGTCTCTCATAGACCCCCTCCAAGAAAGACAGGGTTGCTGGGCATCCCCATGCCAAGTGCAATAAATCAGCTGTTGTACTACTGCATCTTGCAGAACTCTTTGAGGCATCTGGGAATAATCTGTGTGGTAAGGCTGGTGTGTAAAAAACTTGGTTTAAGTATTTAAAGTGAATCAGTTTAAACCTGGCATTGAGTGGCACTTTCCTCATTTCTTCACAGCAATAACTCTACGTCTCTCCTGCATTTCACATCCCAGTGAGATTTCCCATTTTTCTTGGGAGAATGTACTTGCTTTCAGTTTGGCTGTAAGACACATACCATAAATGACTGTGACCACCCTGCTATTGTGGCCTTCTTGAAGCATTTTGTCTAATATTGGAGTCACATCAGATTGTCTGGGGAAAGTTGAAAATATATACCTTATAGAGTTTCTCATTCTAAAATATAAAAACATGTCCCGAGATGTACGTTCCCCTCTTTCCAGCATCTCCTCTAATTTTATGAACTGACCATTTGGGAGGAGGTCACGGAAGGATGTTACCTTCACTCGCTTCATAGAGGCAACATATCTTTTTTGGTGTATAAATGACCAGCAGGCCTGGAGACTAAATGACCTCACCTTTAGATTTGTGCTTAATTTGGGTCCACGCTCTGCAGGTCAATTCCACCATGTTATTTACTCTGGAGGTCCCATCGGGTGCCGTCAGAATGACTGACTGTAAAAATAATGGTGTCGCCAATGCTCTCTCAACCTCTACATGTCTTCCGTCTACCTGGTCACAAACAAATAGAGGAGGAAACCTGTTTGAGCCCTATCATAGTAAGTTTCAAAATCAGGCAATGCTAAACGCCCCTCATTTATTGGGGCAACTAGCTTTTCCCACGAGATTCTGGTTTGCTTCCTTGCCCAAATTAACCGCAGTGTCATGGATCTCAGATCCCGAACATATTCTCTGGGTAGCAGCAGCGGGACATTGAGGAACACATACAGAAAACGAGGCAGCAGCACCATTTTTTACTAAGGAGATTCTCCCGTAAAGGTTAAGTGGTAAATCCTTCCACCTTTCCATCGCTGTTTTAGCCTGTTCCATTACTTTCTGGTAGTTATACTTATATAAGAAATTCAGAGTTCGAGCAATATATATCCTTAGGTACTGAGTATTGTTCCCATTCCACTGAAACCCCCAACCATCTACATAACGTTCAGCGCTATCTGTTAGTGGAAAAAGAACCGATTTTGTGGTATTAATTCTGAGCCCGGAGACATCCCCAAATACTAGTATGTCCCGCATAATCGGGTCGAGATTACGTTTGGGGTCAGTGACAAAGAGCACCGTGTCATCTGCATAAAGAGAGACCACCACTCTGTGTTTACAAAGTTGAACCCACCTGTGCAGGTGGCATTCCGGGATAATCTCCACCAGCCACTCTATCGCCAATGCAAATAGTAGCTTCGATAGAGGATATCCCTGCTGAGTGCCCCTTTCCAGCATTATATTTGGGGTAAACTGACTATTCACCCTGACTTTGGCACCAGGCAATGTGTACAGTAATGAGACTAAAGATATACACTGTTCCCCCCACCTTCATCCTACATAATACAGAAAATGGGAAGGGCCAGTCTACTGAATCGAATGCCTTAGTAGCATCGAAAAGTGCTGCCACAATTGATTTGTCTTGCTGCATCCTACGTATGCATAGGAGGTGGAACACCCTGGTATAAACCCAGATTGATCTGCCTTTACTGCCCTATGCATCAGCAGCAAGCAGTGCCAACCTGGATGCAAGTATGTTGGCTAGAATCTTGTTATCCAGATTGATAAGCTATATAGGCCAGTAGAAGGAGCAATCATCTGCATCTGCATCTGTGTCTGGTTTGAGCAACACCACTACCACTGCCTCCCTCAAGGTTTTTGGTAATCATCCATCTTTCAAACTTTGGTGGTACACCTGCAGTTGATGGGGAGCCAGTTTCCCAGCATAATATTAGTAAAAATCAGCTCTATAGCCATCCGGCCCTCGGGATTCCCTGGATGGGAGAGACTTAATAGCCCACAGCACCTCCTCTAATGACACAGCACGGCCCAACCACTCCCTTTCTTCCTCCATGCACCAGTAGAAAGCCATTTTATCTAAGTAGTTATTTAGCTCTTGTTGAGAGACATGTATTTGCTACGAATATGGAAGACCATAAACCCTGCAGAATTCCTGAACTATCTCTGAGTCTGTGAATCTCTCTTCTCCTTGTGTGTCACTTATTGATAAAACACCATTCTTAGAGCCATCTAATCTTGCAACCCTTGCCAGTAATCTACCTGGCCGCTGCCCCTCCCCATATTTTCGCACAGCATTTTTCCCCAGGAGAAACTTCACTTCTCTGTGTGTCGGTTCATTAAACAACTGCAACATTTCTTTTAATCTCTGCTTGTTATATCAGTGTTGATGTGATTGTCCCCGTCTGCAGTCTATGTATGTGGACTTCTGTGTTGTGAGTTCACTGTGAATTTGCTTCAACACCCCGGCTTCTTTTGAAATGCATTCCCCTCTGATTACGCATTTAAAACTCTCCCACAGTGTCACACATGACTCCACCGACCCAACACTAATTTAAAAAAGGTGTCCATAGCCCTGGTTAATCCCTCTCAAAACACACTCTCTGTCCCTCACTTTTAAATACCCATGGAGTCTGCCCCGGTTCTCACCACATCAGTTCGATAGCTATCCGCACTGGGGCCTGATCCGATATTGTGCACGCTAAAATGGATACCTCGGACAGCCTGCCTACTAATGGGTGTGAAACCAAGAAGTAGTCTAGCCGGGATGTCGAGTTATGAACATAAGAGTTAAATGTGCATTCCATTTTCCCTATGGTCCTGGTTCTACAAACACCATTAACCTTCCAGGCACAACACATATCTTGCAATTTGCAGGTCACCTTTGGTACCAGATGGTGAACCATATCCCCCCCAAATCCCCCACCGTACAGGACCGCATTGAAATCCCCAGCCCAAGTTATTTCCCCAGATGGAAACTCTTTGAGTTGGCCGTCGATCCATCCTAGTGTCTCTACCGAATCTTGATTTGGGCCATAATATTAACCAGTGTGCCTGCACTTACCCTTGCACTTGCCACCAGCTGGCTGCACTTTTATTTATTGTCTTTATTTATTTTACTGTTATCCTATGTGCTGCTGTGCCCCCTCCCATTCCCCCCTGCACTTTTCCCCTTCCCCCCCTCCCCTGCACTTGCACGATCTCAATGTCACCTGGCCTAGTAGGATTGTTGTCTCGGTCTTCCCTCTGTTTCCCCTCCCTTGCCTTGTCGCACCTTGAAACACTTGTGTACAGGCACATTATAAATGCCATATATCATATTGTATCATATATCATATCATAACCATCCCTGTATGGTTCCCTGCAATACCAGGCCTCTTTCCTCTTGATCCTTGACCAAAGTGATCAGGTGGAACCCAACGAAGTTGTGTATGAAATGTAAGAAACCAGCGGTATTCTCCAAAGCAGAACTCACGGCTCCACCATTCAGGTGGCCAAGGAAGGGCTGACACACTCAGATCGCAACTCTAGAGGCAAAAGAGTGAAAAAGGTTCAGCTGGAGGGAGGAACCATGGGTGGTGTTCGGAGAAGTGCCCCAGGTGAGACGTGGTATTGTACCGAGGAAGAAGGTGAGGGGGATGACGTCCCTGAGTATTCCAATATTAAATCCCTCCCACTCAAAGAAGCTCCCTTAATAAAATCCAATCACCCCCTAGACCTCTGGTCAATCAACTAGGAGCCCAAACCCCATCACACTAGGAAACTACCTCTCACAGAATCCCTGTTTTCCTATGTCCTACCCAAATACTCTGTCATTCTCCTTCCCGTCACTCTGATTATTATTTCCCGCATTCCCAACCTGCTCAGATAAAACACTACCATTCCCACAATGCCCCTTGTTTATTTCATGATAATAATCCTGCTCATTCCTCTTTGCTTCAAAAACCCTACCAATCTCATCGCTCTGAACTTACCAACCCCCCTAGGATGAAGAATATAATTTCTCATTACACCCCACCACCTTTCCCGACACAAATACTTGTGCATGCCACAAAGAGACGGACAAACACTAAACCCCTTTCCCTGATATATCCCACACAAGGGTCAGGCAAATTCTTCTTAACAGCAGAAAATGATAAGGAGAAACAGTGGGAATGCATGAACAATGTATGAAAAGACACACATCTAATCTTAAAAGCTACATCCAGGGTGTGAAACATTTTAGTGATTGACAATGCTAATACTGCCATGAAACATCAAGAGCTGAATGCCACATAGTAGTATGCCACTGTGGAAGACGATTCCACTCCAATGTTGAAACCATTATTTGAAAACCTTTCTATTTTGTCGAATGACAGTCCAAATATTGACACATGTATACTAGCTTTCACACATTGATAAATGGTATATTAGCTTGCATGTATATAGCAACACCTCCTGCCATCGTTTATGGCATCAAAGCTCAGAGAATAAGTCAGTTGTATCATTGATAGTGTCACTTGTGAAAGAATGCTTTCAAATATACGAATGTATCTGATGATTAATGAAACAACTTAACTCACTTTTACAACAGATAGAGGACTATATATATATATATATATATATATATATATATATATATATATATATATATATATATATATACATAATGTTATTAATAGATGTAGTATCATTATTGGCATGTATTAAGCTTAAAGCTGGAATAAGTGCCTGCCAGCACTTTCTATAGTCTTGCACAAACTACAATGGACATATAAAAAGGTTACTAACACTACTACATTACAGTCTGACAGATATGTTCCTCTTCTACCAGAAAATGTGTCTTCTGCAAAAAGTGATAGGTATGCATAAAATATCTTCCCAAATATATATATGCTAATGTAATGATGTGAAGATGGGAGCAAATGAGGTATGGACTAAGGAGAACCAAAAATCTGTGGAGCAGTTAGTGATGGGGTCTTGACATTATGATGATTGCTAATTAGTTGGAAAGCAGATGTTAAAACACCTCTGGAGTATATCAACTTACTGAACATGAATCAATAGAACCTGAAGTAGCCATCACAATCAAATATCTTGATGTAAAAGTAAATATTGGCAAATTCAAGTCTAAATTAGTTCTCTTCTGTCAACTATCCAGTGCAAACTTTGCAAAAGGTATTTGAAAAAAGCTGTCTTATCCTTTACAAAAGTGAAGGTAATTGTGTCCCTTCAAGAATGTCTGTAGTTGAGGGTATTGCAGGTGCTTGTCAATCTAGTGTATCATCTTATGTTGTCTGCTGTATCACTAGTGCAAATAAGTTAGAAAGGATAAGGAAAGGTGGTGGATGAGCATGCACCCTTGAAAAAATAAAAAGTGTCTTAGAAACTCTCTTTCCCCTGATATTCTCTTTTGTTAAAAGAGCAAAAGAGGAATGTCAGGAGGATTGTTGAAAAATGACATGCATATAAAATGCTGCTCTCAGTGTGACCGTAAATGATCCAAGTCCTAAACATAAAGCTGTCATTCATATAATGAGGCATCGTTGGGTTGATGGCCCTGTTGGGGTGGGAGAGGGGTGCAGAGACACCTTGTGAACTCGGATAGGTGGTTTACCATGGTGTATGCCAGAGCAGTTCCTACCCCAGAGGCAGAGAACTGCTCTGTGAGGGAGTGAGGGAGTTCGGGTGAGGGTGTGTGTAGTCCCTGCACCCATACGTGTGCATTTTGTATTACTGCTGGATCTGGGTTTGTAGCTCAATGTATTAATGCATCTACTACAGAGCCTGTGTTTGACATCATGGTCGCAAGTTTGAATCCTGACCGGTCCATTCAGCTCTTCATCATTCTAGGGTCAATAAAATGAGTAACAATAAACATCTGTTATTTGTCAATAACGCCAATATGCCTCTCTGGGGGTGAACATGCACTTTACAAATGTGTCTTTTCCACCATTTCTGCCAGCCTCGCTTCTAGCCAGAGCCACTTTTCTCATTTTCAGAAATGAAACCTCTGGAATGCACCTGGGTGAAACAAGAAAACAAACACTGGAGCTAGTGGAATAAAATACAGACTAGGCATGGAATTAACTGGCAATACGATATGAGACAGCCAACACCCAACCATCCCAGGCAGACACCGGAGAATGAAGAAGCAGCAGAGGCTAAGATTGAGAAATGTGATGAATCAACCATCATTTCCCAGAATACTTGGCCAGATACTCTTCTCATGTGACCAGGGAAAGGAAGACGCTTTCTGATCCTGATTCTGTGGTGTACCATGTGAGGATCATATGGGGGATCAGGTAGGCCAGGAGGAATGGGAAACCCCCTTGTTTTACTTTACCCAAAACCCCAATCTTGTAATTGCTCATTACAGAACTAAAGTCAGAAAAACGACTTTGGCACTTTAATAGGGACTTCAAGTCCCATAATTCCATAGGTACTCGGACGAGGAAGAGGGCTGAAGAGGAACAATGCAGGAGTGGTCAACTAATTGATGTAAATGACCTACAGCTGAAGGAGACCGTGAGGCTTAAAAGGCCCCTTAAGGTGCAGCAGGTAGAGGGAGAAGGAGGAGAGCAGTGGGAGCAGAAGGAGCAGTGGCGACTGATTATGCAGCTGAGGATGGGACTAGAGAAGGAAAACGCCAATTCAACAATTGTAAAATGTCTTGCTAGATGTAATATGTGGTCAAATTTAAAACCATTCTGTTACCATAAAATAAAAATGTCCAAGATTGCTCTGTGTAAAAATGGTCCAATCTATGCCGGATATTATGGTGACCTTTGATGTATAATTACCTGACTTTAATGAAACCAGTCAATGAGAGTCTAGGTGTTTCATCCTCTGACTTGCAGAAATGGCATCATCTCTTAGAATACAGTATTTTGCTCTGCTGGATAGTGAAGAAAGCAAGCCAAGACAGAGTTGCAAAATAAATATTCTAACCTTCCCATTATTGAGTTTCTCAAAGTAACAAAAAGGTGCATTTACAGAGAATCACTGACATACATACAATGTGTAAATATATTTTCTAGATAAATACAACATATTGTTGTTCCTATCCGAAATGCCAGCCTTGCTTGTCACAGGAACATTGACAGGAAAAAAAACAATTGATATCCAATCTATATTTATAAAAGTGAAAATATGTGGGTGGCTGGGTTTCTGGTAAAGCGTTGTTCCTTGTACAATTCCACACTGTTTCACCAATATGCACCACATTTTGGTGCATATTCAGTTACCTGTCAGGACCCTCCGGACACTCCTGGCTACTTGAGATTTGGGCACCCGACTCCTTTCCCTGAATTTCAGCAAAACTCAGAATTTGTTTGTGGGTTTGTGGCTTGGCAACGCATTGTTCAGTATGCAATTCCTCACTGTTTCCCCAATCTGCACCACATTTTGCATAGTTACCTGTTTGGACCCTCTGGACATGAATGGCTACTTAACATTTGGACATCCCACCTTTTTCCCTGGATTTCAGCAGCTTCACACAAGAGACGGTAGCCTGAAATCGACGAAACATCAATGTGGTCGTAAAAGGACCGGTCCTCAACCATAGAATGTGCGGTTTCTGCGACATTTGCACTGCAATGCACCACAACAACCTGTACCATCCCATGATGAGGCAACAGGTGGGGAGAAAGCACAGTGGGTCCCAGTATGCAACAGCACATCAACTATTGCCTCCCCCTCCCAAAGTCTGCTCCGGGGTTTGACAGTCAGCCACACACACACCCCCAATCTCAATGCAGTTTATTTCAGAGTTCAAAGAACATCAAGCGATAAGTGAATTGGAGCAACGATCTACAGGATAATTTATTTTCAACAATTGGTGAGAGTGTTGTCATGTCTGTCAACAGAAAACGTTCGGAGAACGGGTACTTTGTGCTAATATCCTTATAAACATTTTGGATGTCATTCGACCACACCTTTAAAATTCCTGAAGGATGGTACCGTTCTACTAAATCTTTGAAGTTCAATAATATAGAATCTGGGTTCTCTTTTTCCTTTTAAATTTTCAGATAAAATACTCCACTATTGATTTTTTTTTACTGAGTTCACTGTCAATCGATTCAACAGGAGTAGACTTGGGGAAACCTAAGGCCATTCGGTTTATGTTCCCCTCGAGAAGCTTAAGCCAGGTAGTTTTTGTTATTAAACATTTGTAATCCATAAAGCATACTAGGAACAATGCTAGATGTATAGTTCTTCAACAAGCCTTCTAATGCATTCCCTCCGTTATGCCTAACAAAATGTTTGATTGCATTAAGCTTTTTCATTGTAGTTATCTTCATAATCGCTATCCTCAAACTGGTCATATTTAAACTATCAAAGAAAGGAATGCCCAAGTATGTGTAGGCATCAACAATCTCTATAATTTCATCTTTGATTTTACATATAAAATGTCGTTTTTTTGTTGTTAGCTTGAATGTCGATAATCTTTTTTCTTAAAATTGAAGACTTTTCTCCACAGAATATTTGTAAGGAGTATTTAAACTACGCTGCAGACACACAGAGGTTTGATGTAATATATATTGTCATCTGCACAAAACACCCAAGCCACGTGCTGGTTCCAACACAGGGCTGAAAATATTGAAATGTTCTCAATTCCTCCCCAAGTTCTGCAATGCAGAGATTGTAAAGCATCGGAACCAGGAAGAAACCCTTATTAAGACATGATTGGTCTCAACACGTTCACTAAGTAATGTTAGTTGGTTAATTTTTAATTGGACTGAGGTGCTGGTATATAGCTCTTTAACAAAGTGCACAATTCACAGATACAGACCCAAGCTCTCGAGTTTCCCCCAGAGCACCTTGCAAAGAACCGTGTCGAAAGTGGTCTTGTATTCAATGAAATATATATAAAGTGTTTGGCCCCTATATTTCAAAGTTGAGCGTATGATGAAGATAAGAGTCCATAGATTAAAAACAGTGCCTACACCCTTTCTGAAGCCAGTCTGCTAAATTTTAAAGAGTTTTTGTTCCTTTATCCATGTATTTATTTTTCACATTAAAAGTTATGCAAAGAGCTTCGAACTTGCGATGGTAAACTCCAGAAGGTGGTAATTAGATGGAATCTCCCTGGCTGCTTTTGTATATAAAGGGATCTAAGAAATATTTTCCAGCTTGCTGGTATTACCCCACAAGAGTGAATGAATACAAGATGTTAGCCCAGAATGTAGGTTCTTTCTACATGCAAAAAAACAAGAGGGATGCTGGGAGTCCTTCTGCCAGACATAGTGATCTAAAGACTATGGGTAAGTCCCTTGTAACCGGGACTAATGTCCGACCGAGGGACTCCCTGGGTCCCTCTTGTTTTTACTTGAATGGTTCTTTCTACATAACAATATTTGGAATGCCATCAGGACGAGGTGCGTTAGATGGCTTGAGCTTATTTAGCAAAAGCTCAAAATCATCAACAGCGAATAACATGCTATATTCATAATCTAAAGTATAATAGTGCACAATAGGATCATCCATAATAGATGGGATATTCTAAAACTGAGAGATGTAACTAATTCAAGAGTCGTCTGCAATCGGATTAACTTCTTTCTTATCTGTTGTAGATTCAGCCCACCATTTATAAATATTCCAAAATCTATGCAAATCTGAATAACAGAGGGCTTTAAACGCCATTTGCCATTGGATAGTCATCATGGAGCCTTTGTAAACTTTAACCAAGTTTTTATATCTAGTGTTAACCCGAGTTAGAATTATTTCTATCTGTACTGAGTCTACTTTAGATATCATCACATCTTTAAAGTCTGTTTTAAGTTGCCTTATTTTATTGGCAATAACATTATCAAAGATGTTCCCATTTTTAGTAGTTTTAATGGACTTTTTCTTTTGAATAGCTCTAGCATATGTTGTTGCCTTTTCTACCTCGGTAGTATAACCATCAGTACCAAAATATATAATAATAACACCTTCATTAAAGTTCCAAATCATCTGCCAATTAAAGGTTGATATGTTTTGTTCAGACCAACACAATCTATTACCCGCAATAGTTATGATATGATATATGGTATTTGTAATGCGTCAATACACACGTGTTTCAAACTACACCATAACTGCCATCTAGACATAATTTTTTCTTTTGTTTATATTATAAAACAAGTTTTGTAGCAACATGATCACTTGCTTTGGTAAGGATCAATGATAATTCCTTTACAAACTTAAAAAAAGAGTCGGGAATCAAAAAATAATCTCTCCATGATGATACTAAACCATTTGATCAGTTGTAATGCAGAAAGCTGCCTTACTCATTTTTTTGAATAACTGAAGGAGACAATGTGAAGCGATGAAACCACCCCATAAATCACAGTTAGCTGCCACACCTTCACAATCCTGCTCTGCCACCTTAACACCATGTTGATTATTGGTTAGATGGGATTGAAAGGCTTGAGACTCCTCTTTAGAGGGGGTATAAGTTATTTAATAGTTAAGATTGCCCATAATTATATAATAACATGTCATAATATTGAAGGACCATTTGTTTAGGATTTCTTCAATAAGCTCAACAATAAGAGCAGTATGTGTATTTCGAAGAAGGTTATAAACATTAACTATTAATATCTGTAGTTACACCTGCTCAGACATAACAGATACTGTGGTGGGTAAAATATAATGGGACTGGTGGGAAGTCACATACTCCGTCAATGTCAATTGATTCTTAGCACCAATCATTAGCCTGCCATAATGTCTACCTGACAAATTTCAATGAGTGGCTCTCTGGATAATATGATAGAATTCAATAATTAACTTGTGTATTAACCAAGTCTCTTGCAATGAAAAAAGATCAGAAATCAGTAAATAAAGTTGACTCATAGTATTCCGAAGTGAAATAGCTGAAACCTCTAGTATTCCAGGATAAACCTACCAACTGTTGATAGTATTCAGATGCAACATCGCCCAACTGTCCTTCTAGGCTTAGAAAATCTCTGTTTCCCCTAGGCAAAGCAACACTGGTATTCAGGCCACCACATTTTATTAACCAATATATCAATTTTTGAATCTGAGAGATTGGAATTTTTTCTTTAAGGATACCCCTATGTTGCTTTGTCTTTGAGGATGCAGGCTCAGTACACCTCAGAAAGTCATAACCAAATTCCTGGAATCTAAGCAAGAATTCAGTAATGACAGGGGAGATGAAACGCACCAGTTCCCAATTAGCCTCTGTTGACGTCATAGGAAATTAAAGAATGGTGAAATAGTTAGAAATATTAGTTTTCAGTTGTAGCATTTGATGAATCAAAGTGCATTAACAAGATTTAAGAAAGGGCTATGGACAGTGGCGTAGGTATCCAATATCTTGATTTTTTTTTTCTTTAGGCAAATGTATTGCTATTTATGTTCTCTAATAAATTGTCAATAGTTTGAGTAGTCTTCCGCATGCCAGACCCTGCAGGTTGACAACTGTGAAACAATGTGGGTATTGATAGAAACTATTACTCACTAACACTGCCGTAAAACAACCAAAACGTATCCACCTCCATGCATTTCTCATGACGGCACTTCCATTCTGACTTAATTGTAAATTGGAACAATGCATAAAGGTTTGCAAATGTGTGAGTATTTTTTCTGGGGGTTGGCTGCACATGTAGTTTAGGGGGTTGGCTGCACATGTAGTTTAAAGTGGACCTAAAGATTTTGCGTATGGATTAAAATCATTGGCTCCTTTTGTTGCTCATGTCCTGGTAAAGTATGCGTCATTTATGTTGGCCTATGTGGTATCATAGGCATTGCATGCAGTTGGCTAACATCTGATTGTCTTAAAGCAATGTGGCTCAGCTATGATTGTTTTAAGACCCATAACTGATGACGTTGTAGTGTGTTCTTGTTTTGTGTTAGACAGAATTGCATGCAGTACCGTCTGGGACCACCACATACAATTAGGACTACAGGTGTAAGCCAAATAAGTCTGTACTACACAGTTTTTGGTAGCGAGCTGAGCAGCCAGGCTTATCTCAAGAGTGAATGTGAGCAGTACGAGAGGTTACACAGAGGTCTATCAATCACATAATCATTTAGAAAACCTTCACTAGAAGGAGACAATTTAAGATTATACACAAACACACTTCAGTACTGAACCAATAGGTTTCTGAACAAGTTAGGCTCCCATGAAGTAGGAGCAAAATGGCACTTCAGTTACTTTCAACGGTAATAAAAGACACAAGTTATGTAGACTAGATCATAAATACTTTCTCGGCAGTGCAAATAGTTTCAGTTCACAAGAGGACTCAATTCAGTTCTATAGGCATAGGTCAAAGTCAATGGACTAGTGTCTTGGATAGGAAAGAGCAGTTCTTGTAGTAAATGGTAAAGTCTTTGTAAAAGTTCGCAGAAATAGTTTAGACAAACAAGAATCATATGTTGAGTCACAAGCTGATAAGGCCTGCAAGTTGGGAAAGTTACACAAACTTTCACAGCGAGAGTGGCGTTCTCGCAATCGGGTTGACACAGTACCTTAATATGAAGAACAAAATGCAGCTGAAGACGTAAGTTCCTGGCAGGTCCTGCAGATCCATTGTTCCTGAGCCTCAGTCGTGGGGACAAGAGGGAGGACGTTGGGGGACTCCTGCACTGCACGGGATCATTGGAAAATGCTGACAAGATGGAGTCACTTTAGTTCCAGTACTTTTAATTCAAGCACACACGCTGGTGTCACTCTCCCTGGTTAATCCTAACCAGCCTTCAGAATGGTATCCAGGTGGCTTATGAGTTGATTGGTCCCACAAACCCAAAGGAAGAAGTCGTCCTTGAAGGGGCTTCTCTGTTGGGGTGAACTTGGCAATTCAGACCTGCAGCAGGGCTTCACCGGGCACACCAACGGTCCAGGAGTTGCAGCTGCCGTCCTCTTCCACCTCTTCGGTTCTTTTGTTCCAGTGGTCGACTCTGCTTTTCAGTCCAAGAAACTCACCTTTTAAACAGTTCTCTCCCTTTCATTCTAGCCTACCTGTCACTCTCCCTGCAGGGTGGCTGTCCTTGCCGGACAGTCAGCCAGCCAATCACACCAGGGTGCATTTGGGTCTCCTAGGAAACTAAGCACAGGAAGTTTCGGGCATCTCTCTCACTTCCTGTCCACCACAGACACTCAGACGTCAGAGGCGGTCTTCAGCCCTGAAGCCCCCCCAAAGGCTCATGGACAAAGGGACCAAATCTAGAAGGACCTTTCCAAAAAGAAACGGCAAAAAAGAAGACCAGGACCTGTTTAAACAAAGGGGCTTAAGGTGCCATCTTGAAAAACATGGCTCCCGTGATTTTTAGCTACCGGTGTTCGTGGTCGGGAAAAATCATGGTAGTTTGTTGTAAAACCACTGCCACCAGCCTTTTCAATAGGAAAGGGTAGCATTTGACTGGTGCTTGAGAATTTAGACACAGGGTATACTATGTAACCCCTCCAGCACTCCATTGTAAGATGGTGTGTGCTGGGTCTAGGAATTTGGAAAGACTAGGAAAGTCAATTTCACTTTACATTTGCTGGGAAAGAGTAGTTCACCCCAGAGAAGGCTTTTAAACCTTTAGGAAGTCTGAAAGACATCCCTGTGTCACTGCACTGAAGGTGCTGTGTAACACCCATGAAAAGATTATGCTTATGGAGTTGTCTAAAACTCAATTATCAAAGAACAGAAGTGTACAACACACATCAAAATACATGAAAGAGTGGGGAAGAAAGGCTCACACTCTTTCCAGGTAAGAAAATCAAGTCCTCAAAATCCAGCAAAGTTGTTGGGGGTCTTTAAGGTGAAGGGAATTAGCACATTTATGTGAATTCGCCCTAACATTTTGCACACAAAGTATAGCGTCCCATTAACCAACATTTTTTAAAGTCTTCTCCTGCTGTATTTATGGAACCCTAAATAAAATGTCTATTTACCCAAATATTTTCCCCCGAATAGTGTTTCTGTTTTTAATGGTATACATACGCTAATACTGACCCTGCCCACTGGGCACTTTGCCTAGGTCAGTCACACGCAGTCACTACATTACCTGGGGCAAGGCCCTGGATCCCACTCTGGGAATACCAACACCACCCAATTTGCACACTGGGCATCACTGGTGGCCATTCTATAGGACCTTCAGCCCTACCTCAGGAACCCAGCAGCCATACAAAAGACTCACAGGGTATGAATTGTCATCATGTGCTGTGCCATGTTATTCTGGAGCTTGAACTTTGGCCAAACCCTGAAGCCACCAAGCTACATTCTATATATATATATATTTAATCTGCTACTGGCAGACGCATCACATTCTGAAATTCCTAAACACCTAGAAAACCTTTGAAACACTACCACGAACGTCAGTGTTCTTATCATGAAGATACAATAGATCTGAACACATTTTTCAATGGGATTTTCCTTTTGAGAACCGGTTAGGGAATCATACCCGATGTCGCTTTCTGTATAGTTGTTTCGAAATAGACAGCAACTATCATGAGCTCAGACGTATTCACCAGACTGGGGTATGGAAAAATGTAAACATTGTCTATATTTGGCTCTGCGACTCACTTTCGCATTCCTGGTATATCAAGCTTATCAGTGAGGTAACATAGGCACAGAACTTAAATACCATGTGACACATTCATCAAAGAAAATGGAACTCATTAATTAAAACTCAAACATGTAACAGACATTTGACAGTATTGCTTTATATGAATAACATTTAGGTATATTTTCTGGGCTACTTATGCAATGCGGATATGGTATCCCTCTCTTTCTAAGAAGAACGATATTCATTTTACAAAAGGAAAAGTGACAATTATTGCACTAATTGAGTTACTTAACAGATTGGAGGCTGCCAGGTTTTATTTTGTTTATTTTCTATTTCAACCTGCTTGGCAAAGATGTTGATCGCCTACATGTAATGTGCGACTGCTTTAACTACTCAAGATGATTCAATGTATTAGTTTACTCAAGCCACTACAACACAATATGCCAAAACAGATGTTGTTTTGAACGACACAAGCAAACCAAGTGCATAAATTGGCTGTGTGCACAATACAAAACACAAATAAACCTTGCATTTTTCTTTCCGCTCTCAGAAGCTACTGAACACTGCATGGCGTGACAATATATTTAGAGACTATCCTTAAAATGGGGAGTTCAGTGCCCACTGCCAGTTAAAGCAAATCATTTCTTTGATTCTGTCTAGCCCTGCCTATGACTCATATAGAGCCATGTCGATATATGTGGCCCTGCACTACTGATACGCCAAGAACCAGGCCGGGGTACAGAAAGAATATATCATTTTTAATTAATAGGTTCAATGAATATTGGAAACAAATGATTGCACAAAACATCTGCTCTGTGGCACAAAACAAAGTTTCAATACAAATTACTGAATTACAATTTCGGGCTCCGAGTCGAGAATACCCATGTATTCATTAGTTGGAGGGATAGGCTTAGGCCTAGAGTCTTTAGGTTTCCCTATTGATTTGGATAAGATATCCTTTTGTGAGGACATGTCCCTAGTAGGGCTTTTGTCTCTATGGGTGGTCTTATAGGGTGTCTTATGGTGTTTTTCCCCACCCTGGGGCCAAGAGGAGTGTGTAACTGACTTTTTGGGGCCCCATGTCTTCACAGATGAAGAACGTCGAATTTCGGATGTGGGGGCCGAGGTTTCGTCTGCAGACTAACGACCTTTGGACAGTGTTTTCCATGCGACACCCTTACCATCTTTCGATGTCTTAGCCTTGTCATGCAGTGATCTGGAACAAGATTACCCAGAGGACTGGGATTCGGTGGACCGTTCACGGGGTGTTGAATATTGCCGGCTATTTAACTCATCTGTCGAATGTCGACTGGGGCTTGTGTGTTTTGTGGTGTGTGCCCTTGCTTCCGCTGCTGGGAGTACTCCCCACAACATGGCCGTCGGCCTGTCCTACGGGGTCAGGGGCTTGCGCTTGGGTAGCTAAAGCTAATCCGGTGCCCTCGCCGTCCAAAAGTGCGCCGTTGCTGCCATCGCCGAAGGCTCCTTCTATCTCCATGGCCTCGAGTTGCCTGGAGTAGTGGGACCAGCGCTAAGTGGAACGGTTCTACAACGTCTTAGGCTTGAAGAGCCTGCAAAATCGACAAGACGTCTCGACGTGTTTTCTCGGTGAGACACAAATTGCAAACTAGACGTGTGTCTACCCAGGGGATCCTACGGTTGCATTTAGGGCAAAATTTAAATGGAGTGTTCTCCATAATACTGGATAAAAGGGATGGCAGCTGAGTGAACAAAGTGTAGGAAGGGGAGAATATGCATTCTAAAAATGGCCTCCTAACAATGGCCTCCCCCCTCTCTCCCTACTGTCTGGGCCGAGGCCCGGGGCAGCCTTCCAAGACTGTACACTCCATTGCGATGTCTCCGCCAGTATTCTTTCTGCTTCTTTGGCGTGGTGTTACGAAGTCGAAGAAAGGATAGAAAGAAAAACTATCGTAATGAACAAATTCAATGGCTTATTGCCGAAAGGAACTTCGCTATACGCGTCCGTCTATCATGGCGGAAAAAAAAAAGATCTGAGGGATCTTGACGCATGAGGGATCATGGGTACAGTGGACATGACACTAGGGATAGTATTACTGGCACGCCCTATAGACGTCCCTTTTCGAGTTTTGAAAACAACAACTGTAATACTCTGCAGCTTCCACTAGATTTCGTACTATGCACAGCATGTGAATCTAAGCAGATGCAAGCATCAGAGATACGATTACGGTGAGTCATGTATTATATATATATATATATATATATATATATATATATATATATATATATATATATATATATATATATATATATATATATATATATATTTTACATGGCCACAATAGTGGCCATGTAGTTATGGTTAAATTGCAGTTTCCATAGGAAGAGCACTTTTTTGGCGGCTTATAACTTCGCTCCCCCTGGACGAATCCTCATCAACCTTTGCAAAAAAAGTATATGGGCCACTCTGAATCTGTTTGCAACGAATGGTGAGGATTCGTCCAGGGGGGGCAAAGTTATAGGGGGGTCCCAAAACTTTTTTTTTCCCATAGACTGAATGGGAAATTTTGTTTGCTTGCACCTACAGCCCAAACCGCTATACGGATTTTCACCAAATTTGAACCAGGAGCAGCGGCTTGGTCCCGAAAGCGTGCTTTTGCAAATTTGGTGAAAATCCGTCCAGTATTTTTTTTTAAAATGACCAAAAAGTAGGTTAAAAAAAATTGTGATATCTTTTCAATTCAGCATTTTTGTAATGGTATACATCTCTAAAGTAAAAGCTCATTCAAAAATCACTGTAAATAAAAGCGGATTTTTAATAAGTATGATTACACAAAACAAAATAATCAATTATACGTGGAGTAAAAGGCTACTATAAAGGACAATATTGATATAGCCTTTCATAACCTACATTAAAAGAGGATTCACATTGCCTGCAATTTTTAGGTTCCCAAGAACTGGTTCTGATATGATATGTTATTTATAACCCCCTTAATACACAGATGTTTCTAAGCGCAGACCCGGGGATCAAACCTGTGTGCTCTGTTTTGTCTTGCTTCCAAGGCGAGCACGTTGGCGCTGAACTATCCCCCCGAGACAATTCATGTTCATTAGTTATGCATTTGCAGTCGCTCTGAAAGAGCCATTTGTTGTTGTTTTTTTTTGCCCTCCAAACGTCCGTACACAGGAGAATCGCTGAGAGGCCAGCCTCCTCCTTCACGCCATTTCCCAGCCACCGACCTGCGCTTGCCAGAACGTGCAATGTTTTGTGTGTTTAACCGCTCCCCGGCACCTTGTCCTCCCCTTCAAATCACTCCCACTTCACAGGCCACCTAGCTGCCCTCCGCCCCTTTGTGTGCCCGCTGGCCCATCCAGGACTCGCATCTTCCTTTGGCGTACCGTGTGTGGCATTTCTTTTGTTTCCTCTTTTAGGGGAGGAATAGAGAAAACCCTGTACAGAGACTGCAACACTAGGGTGACCAGATGTCCCGGTTTTCCTGGGACAGTCTGGGGAAATCGCCCTCAGTCTTGGGGTCCCGGGAGTTTTTTCATTTTAGAAACCCCATCCGGGGTTTGCATGGTTGGTGGTTACGGTAATGTTACGGTAATGTTTTTCACAACACTTTCAGAATTTTGAAGTTGCAGGATTGGCTCGAACCCCCAACCTTTCCGTAACATGTCACAACACCTAATGACTGTGCCACAGAATCTGGCTTGGAAACGATTGTACAGCAAGCCATGCAATAGCAATTAGAGAAAATGCTTCTTTTGAATTAACATGCCAAGATTCAAAGACAAAACTGCAAAAATGAGATCAGATACAGTTTATGGAGAGGAGCAGTGTTGGAAATATGATTGGGTGGTGGTTGTGGCGGCGTGTGAGAGGAGGGGCGGTAATTGGTGGGCTGCTATGGGGTAGTCCCTCTTTTATGTTGTTGGTTGTCCCGGTTTTTCATTTGGGAAATCTGGTCACGCTAAGCAACAGCCAAGGTTCTATGTCTATTAGTCACCCATTTGAAGTCACGATTTAAATTGTACTGAGGATTACTTCACATCTGCAATAGTTTTGTGTTTTTAATTGATCAAAACGAATTATTGTTCTCAAGATGCGTTCTGCTATCCAGATACACTGAATGCTAACGCAAGCTTTGCCTGTTGTAGATGATTGCTTCAGATGGTACGCAGGAGAGTATCCCAGTCACGGTCAACATCCTGGTTATTGATGTAAATGACAACTCGCCAACCTTCTCCAACATCTCTTACAGTGTCAAGATCTACACCGACATGAGACCCGGCGACGTGGTTATCATGGTAAGTAAAAGTGGCATGCACTCCTGTGTGATGACCAGACTACAGCACTGTTTGGATATTAGCAACAATGCGGTGGGGCTTCCTGGGCAACAGTTACTATGAACACAGTTCAAATGGGTACATTCAATGAGGATATGGGCGTTTGTAAATTGTCTTTATTGTAAGGTATGACCTATGCATCGTTCATGACCAACGTTGGAAAAGAAGGCTGTAGAGGGTCAGTTACCAAGGAATAGGAATAGTCTTTGTTGTTTGTTTTTGGAGATCCCAGCCAGCGGGATGTGTCAACAATCACTTTCAACTCGAGTGAGCAAAAGAAATTCGGTAGTACCCAGGTGGATTCTTGTTATTATTAATATCATTATTATTACAATTATTATTATTTATTTCTGCAATGGATTGTTTATAGGCCACAACCAGTATTTCTTTTTAATTTATAATAATCCTAATTTGGAAAGTGACCAGTGGCCAGAAACCCTGTCCGAGTGGTCAGAAACGTTTGGCTCTACAGCTGTTTCTACTACAACTCCCATAAAACCTAGCCAGCAAAGTAAATGTTTAGGAATTATGGGAGACATAATACAAGACATCTGGCGAGCGGGGGGGACTGCACATTCCCGCTCTATCGAGTCTGTCTTTTCACCTTTGAACTTGCAAAAGCTAGGGAATTTCTAATGGTCCATAAGCATTTTAATATTGAAAAATGCCAGGTTTAATCCTAAACCTATAAATCTAATTGTTTCGAAAACACGCCCTTCCTTAAATCTACGTATGATTTAAATGATTACCGTCCATCTTCATTTCACTCATCACGTGAATATTTAACAGATAACTCCTAACTAAAAATAATCATTGGCAATGTGAATAGTGTGGGCTTTCGTGTAGGGATGGGAAAGGCACTTGCCAGGCACTGTCGTAGTGGCGTTAACTGGCCATTGATGGTAGCAGATACAAAACGGTGCAAGAAGCTGGACTTCTAATAGACAAATTGTTGGCTTTGCCAATGCTTGTTTTAACTGGACTTAAGTGAAGGACATGCAGAGTGCTTATACTTCGTGTGGCCAAAGGCAACCTGTTTAAGACATTTTAATTATACCAGTTGTGGGTTTACAACTCCAATTAAGTGATTAACTCTCAGAAGACTGAGTGCAACGTTTGATGGTAAGGCTTGAGTAAAGCAAGTTCAAAGACTTCCCATGAGGAGGTTTTTGGGAGGGTAGGGAAAGGCACGGATGGTAATGTTCATAAGGATTAGCATGGCCGTGGACAGTCAATGGGTGGGTAAATAACCAAACAACACCTACAATCTGTCCATCCTCATATGCCTTGTCTCCCTATCTGTACTCCAATGCAATAGTTTAGGCATATAGATGTCGCAAGCAAGACCTAATAGCACAAACTAATGAGGAACATTGCAAGTGAGAATTGTAAAACGATAAAAGAGCAGTTCACTTAGATAAAGTGCTTATTTTTAACTATATGTGCACAGGTGATTTTGATGGACAAAAGCACAGAGGGGTTCGTCAAATATAAAACAGCTGTTCTTATCTGTAAATGTGTACAATGGTGGCATTGATGTCATTTTGTACTAAACGCAGGTTGCGTCTCTAAGTGCAAAATAAAAGAACCTCATTAATACAGTAATGTATGGCATATTCAAGGAGGAGGAGGTGCACCATTTAACCGTTTTCCACACTGTCAGATGAACAACGGAAAGCAGGGGGAGCCAGGAGAACTTTGTTATTGACAGATGTGGTAACTGGAAGCCATAAAGGAGAGGTATTTGGGCCTTGCAGGGAACCGAAGCAGAAGGCCAGGAGGCAGCAAGGCTTACGGACGCGCACATCAGACCCCGTGAGTTCACCGTTACATTGTGACCACGGTGTGCTCCATAACCACTTGCTGGCCAAGTCCAGGGATCTGAACCTCAGAAATGAGATAAACAGTTTAGGGTTAAAGAAGAGAAGCAGGCTAATTATTCTGTTGAAGACAAAGATAATTTAAGAGGGAGCAGACGGTAGAACAAGAGCTTCGTATTCAAAACAGAGGGTGCGATTAAACCATGGTAGGTTACATTAAACGCCAACAACAGGAAAGGGCAATAACCTGAGAAGAAAATACAAACAATTATTGCCAAAACCAAACGAGAATCATATCAAAGCAATTCATAAACAACCTGTATTGCCCAAGCCAAAAGAAAGCATTTGAGAATGTCAGTTTTTGTCAAGACTATTGCCCATATGTGAAGGAAGTCATAAGAGGAGATGGCTTATACCTGCATTGCCAAAGCCAAAGAAGTGTGAACGTGAGAAAGACTTATTATCAGCACTTGGTTAATGACTGAGTGTGTAAACAAGAGTGGCAGGAGGGCAGCCTTTCTGATACAAGGTATTCAGGAGGAGTGAAGCATAGCCCCTCTTGTGTGTGGCAAGCACATTTGTGTAATAAACAGCACCAGTGCAGTTGTTTCCCTTGAAGACATTTTTAAACTTGATGTTGTGAAGCAAGAGACATTGCTAAATTGTTGGAAGCTGACCGTTACTACAGAAGTACTTGTAGTTAGTAGTTTACTCTAGCCTGGCAGGAATGTTCACCAGGTCAGAGGATGTTATAGCACTTTGTTATGTTTTGGCTGGAGAGTTCACCAGAACAGAGAACTTTGTAGTAATATGCCTGGCATGTGACTAGACCAGCTGGAAGTCATTGGAGTATGATGGTGTGGTCAGAATTCTTGAAGAAGTAGTTGAACCAATCAAGTGTTTTTGTGAATCAATACAGAATCATTCTGACAAATTGAGATCACTTGTATTAACGGCTGCAGAATTATTTAATATTGTCAAACACACCGTTTTGTGAACTGGTGCAGAAATATCCTGACAAAGACATTTTTGTTTAAAGTAATCAAGTACGAAAATATTCTTGGCTGATGAAAAGAATTTCTTTCAAGATCTTGGTTACAAGTGAAAAGAGGAAATCTGTATTGAATACCTGTGATCTGTTGGTTGAATTCAAGTTTGAACTTTTTGTTATGAGATGGGATTTCTTTATCCTTTTCGAACAGCTAAAATAAATACTACATGAATCTGGGGAAGGGGAATTCGCCCAGATTATAAGGAGAAACAATGAACATGATGGATGTCAACTGAACTGTTATATTAGTTGCTTTTGAACTGCCATATATCACCTTGTTGAATTTGTGTATGTACAAATGTGAGGGACGCAAACCTTTTGTTACAGTGTTTCCTTTAGTTTATTTCAGGCAGGGACATCCTTGTCTGGGTAGTGAGGTGTTAATCTAACCTTTTGAGTTCATGAAATGCATCCTTTGAAAAACCTTTGCAAAGTTGTCCGACGCACATTTATGACCCCTCATGATACTTGCATATTAAAAGCCAGGCATGTAAATATGTGAAGGTTTTATTCACAGAATTTAAAGCACAGCCATGTATGTGACGTTTTTCTAAGCATGTAATGTTGTCGGCTGTCATCAAAGGCCCCCAAACCAACAGAAAGGAAGGGCCATGTGAAAAAGGCCTACATGTCATTACCAAAGGAAAGCAGCATTTTAATTCACAAAGGCAGAAGAAATTCAAAGGTCCCTTTCACATGAAATACATGATTTCTAAACACTGACACCAAAACGGCTTTGCATGTGTCTTTGCAGTTTAAAATTTGCAGTTTAAATCAAGACAAGAGAAAGAAATCCCCCTTCCAACATAACGATGTCATGGAAAAGACATGGTGCATGTAAACATGTAATGTGTATTATGCTAGACATGCAAAATACTGGCAACAAGGAAAAAAAAACTTTGTTCTATGGGTTAGACCCTTTTGGCTTGTTGGTGGGCAAACTTCAAAAAGATCTCCCACACTGCAATCCTGGATTTTAAATCCCCCAGCTATTGACAACTGCAATACAGTGTGGCTGCTAAGAGGTGTTGAAAATAGACTTTCCCTGGACTTGGTGTCTTTGAAAGTGCACTGCAACTTCAGGCAACCAACTTGAAAGGGACAAATAACAAAAACTGTCCCAGAGAGACAAATGGCTTGTAGAAAGGGAAGCTCGTGTTTGCACATTAAATACCCCATGATTGGCTGAATAGGAAACTACATATATTATGGCAGTTACTAGTAAATCACAATGTTTTTGACACAATAAGGTTCTGCCAATAATTTGACATGCAAACAAATGGGAATTGCAAATGGAAGCTGTTATATGTCTGCTCCAGACTCCTAAGACAATCGTTTGAGTGGGGGTGGATTTGGGAGGAGAAAGAACGGTAACTGTCCAATCCTATCTGCGAGAACTCTTGAAGGGTATCCCCAAGATTGTAAACTTGATGGTGTCATCACTGCTATATTAGGTGGATGCATTATGAGAAAGGGGAGAGCTGCTGACACTTACCATCTGACAGCCACAAGGAATCTCTAAAGGAGATTGCATCTGGGTGGAGCTGTCTATTGCTAGGGGGGCCTAAAAAGGCTGACTGGACTCTATGAGCTGGGGACCATCCTTGAGAGTGGGGTGACCAGACCCCTGCCCTGTCCTTCCAGAGGGTATTGACCTGCAGCTGGCTTTCCTGAACTTTAAACAGAATTTTTCAATATAAGTTGAATTGAACCCTTTCTAACCAAAAAGGTGGGGGGAGATCTGCTGGCTTAAAATACTTTCCCTTTATAGCAGGGGTGGTTGGGGGGTGGTGTTGTGGCAAAACTGTGTAGATCCTCAGCCTATTTAACTAAAACATGTTCATTTAATGAATTCCCCTTGGCTGAACACCACAGGGTGATTTTTGTTAAAATGTGCAATTAACAAAGTTCATTCCCGGTGTGCGCTGACAACTATAGACTATAATCTCATGGGGCAATCTTTCTGTTCAGAAACCCCCACAGAGGCCTTTGAGTGTAGGAGGAGTCTGACATCCAGAATTCTCGAATCATCCCACTTTTTGCTATCCAGCTTCCCCAACACAGGCCTAAGTGTAGGGGTGTCTGAAATACAAAATTCTACAATCATCCTATTGTTTTTGTCTCATTTCCCCAATACAGAGCAAAGTAGGCAGGTATGAAAATAAACTGTTAAACCACTCTGTGTTTATTTTAAAGCAAAAGTGTCTATGAAATAATAATTGCATATGCATTTGTACACATTTGTAAAACTAAACTGCTAGCCTTTAAAGTGTGCAGGAAAATCGAAATTGCACAGCATTGCATTTGTAGTTTTTATTTTGTTTATGAATCAGTTGAATTATTTCTTGAAGTGAAATTTGTAGAAAGTAATGAATTGTGATTTGTGTTCTTTTCAACCTACTTGTGTGATTATTCATTTTGGGTTAAGTTGGTTGTGTTGTGCCACAGAGAAAGTGGTGTTTGGCATCTTGTATGAGGGGTTTTGATGAATTGAAGATAGGGCTGAATATAAGAACTAACATTAAACCATTTATTGTGCGACACCTAGATTGGGGAGGGAAGGAACTCCCTGTGTTGAGGGTGGCCTCTCAATAAACTGTTACAATGTGTAGTAACGTTATGCTCCTCAGCCTGAAGCTGCAGTATCATAAGCAGCTTGAGGAGCAGAAGACAGAAGATAATTTGTAGATTATGTTTAGATCAATGCAAGATTCATAAAACCAAACACCTGTTGATGGAATGTTATGATTTGTTGGCAGAAAGAGAATTTATTTTTTTCAAGTTTCAGGAGGTCAACGAGATCTCAGAATATAAAATGTTTCAATTGCATTGAAGAGACGATTTTGAGGTCTCTGTCTCTGGCTGTGCTTAAGGTTTAGGATCACCTTCAATCCAGGCTTAAATTTAAACATTTATAATTAATTGTTATATGAATATCACTGTTCAATTTTAATTTATTATGGTGCAATGTTATATTTTGATATCAATGTTCTTTTGAACCACATTTTATTTTTGCAATTATGGTTTGAAAGGTTTGTTTTCAAACAATAGTATGCTTATAAATAAAGCAATCACATCTCTTCGCACTCAGACGTAGAGGTTCATGATTTTATGTAGAGGTTCACCAGTTTCCCATATGTAGTAGTCTTGCCGTGGGCATTTCATGCATATTTTCAAGCATACAATTTTGTTGGATACAAATGTAAAATGCCCAACGATTTTGCAGTCCTGCCCTGTGAGGGGAATATTGATTGTAATCGATCTCAAAATTGTTGTACTCCTAGTTAATTTCAGGACTACCCTTGGCTATACCTGACACTTTCCACTTTCCCAAAGCAGTTGACAGCCTTGTGACTGACACTGCACCAACCCCACCAGCCTCTATAAAGCCTTCGCTCATTGCCAGACTCACTACAGCCCAGCCCTCAAAATGCCCCACTCTCAAAAGCTTCACAGAGACCTGTGAGGACATCTAACTGAAGTCAGACCCTGTGCTGTCCTCATATTTGCAAACACAATCCAGATGTGGTATGTGACAAAGACCTACCACACTGGGCTCCAGGAGTCAAAGACCTAGCACATAACTGGCTGAACCTGATGCCTATAGCCCTTCTTGAGGCACATGACTGATATTTTGATTTTTGTGCCACTACTATGTTTTCGATTTGACTGACCTGATACACCAAGTGATGAACACTGTACCATCCCTACTCTAATAGGGTGGTGCATTAAGTTAGAATCAGTAGACAGACAAGATTGTGTTTTCCCAACACTACTTCGGCTATAGCTGTGTTCTTTAAAATAAAGGAAAAGAAAGGTTTCAATGGGTGCTTGTCAGGGCGTTGTACAAAGAAAGGTTTGTCTGCCGTCAAACAACCAATTTAGCCAGAAATCTAGAACAAAACCAAACATAAAGATACACTTAGGGCCCTTTTCCCCGATGATAGAGCACAGTTGTTTTCTCACTCATTCGTAAAGTGTTTGCGTTAATTTGGCCTTTCCTCCATGATACCATTTAGCTCAGATCATGTCACCAGCAAATGTCTGTGGGTTTCCCATTTCCCCATAGTTCAAAGGAAAAAATAAATGTCATTAGGGCTCCTTTCCTGATGCACAGTTCAAAAGGAATCAATAGGAAATGTCTTTAGGGTTCTGTGCCAGTAGTACCATCCTCTCTCATCCCCCTCTGGGCCCTTTTGATCTTGATGGTGCCATCCTGGGTTCTTTGGTGACAAACCTACTTGGGGAGTTGTCCGTCCCTCAGCTAACCCTGGGTCCTTATGATGCTCACCCCACATTGAGGCTTTGGGTTGCAGACACCCTTGTCAGGCAGTGTCTCTCTGCCACCTTTCAAACTTTCTGATTCTCACCACACACTAGGTTCTCAGGTGGCAGTTCCACCCCCTTCTCACTTGAAGGAGCAGCCACGTACTATGTATGTCTACATCTGCTGTGCTCTTGTGAGTAGTGTGATGATCCTTCAGATGATGTTACTTCTCCCCAGGGGAGAATCCAGTCCCATGTGGCTAGGGAGGTGAGGTATTTAACCAAAATTCCCCCTAGGGGTGTGTGATGATTCACTAGATAGTGATACTTCTCCACTTGGGGGAGCTCTTTTCCATGAGGCCAGGAAGGTGAGGATGTTACCCGATAGTCCCAGTGGGGGTGGTATAATGTGGGAGGATTCTCATGGGAAGGGGCTCCCCATCTAGGGAGAAGGACAGCCGTCTAGGGTGCAGCCCTTATGGGAACATCACATCCTCAAATATTCTAGCCTCTCCTTTCTCCTTCCTCTGCTAACCTCTTTAACCTCTTTGCAGAGAGTAGACCAATGCACTGTTAGGTAATGGATTATTTGGCAGGGCACACTCCAGCTAGGGACTTCCTTCACTGACACTGGTGCACAATAAAAAAAGCCTTTTTATTTTTTATTTGAACCCTGGATTACATCTTGAGAAAGCACCCAACCCATCTCACACCCACCTTAACAAATACTCTGTGTCGCAATGGACCATGAACCAGGCCGGTGTGTCACAATGAAATATTTATTTATTTTTAGAATTCAAATGAAAAATCAGAGAAACACAAAACTTAGGGCAGCAGCCACCACTGTGTGGCAATACAAATGCAAAACCTTGTAAAACAATGATTTCAACATCTAACACAATATACATACACCTTTAGGAGAAATGGAAACAAAATCACTTTTATTCACAATCACAGATGACACACAGTTTATGCACTCCCCCTGCAACACTTCCCCCCAAAAACCTGTTGACTAAATTCTGTGTGGATGGAAAATAGTGACAAGGAGTCAGAAAGAAGAGGGACATTGAATTGAAAATTCAGCCCACCGCCTCAGAATGGGAGGCCAAAAACGAAATGAAAACCCTCAAAATTAGCAAAATGGCATACTCTGATTGTACTGGTTACTTACAGATCAGTTTACTCTTGCAGTAGAATAGCTAGGACAGAAATGTGTGTGGCTGCACTAAAGAGACAAGGAAGCTTACAGGAGACTGACCAGGGCTCTAAAGCAACGTGAACACAGGTGAGAAAATCCGTTTTGGGAGGAAAACAATGCACGGGAAAACACACGTGGCAGGATTTCAATTTCTTATTTCACACAGGCTTTAAACTAGCAAACAGCTGAGAAGGCTTAGCAGTCACAAAATTGAAAATCGTATTTTGGGATGGGAAACAAAGGCACAGAACAGATAGGATAATGAGGGGGAAGGATAACTCTTTATAGGGTGATAGTGTAGGGTTTTCTAGGAGAAATGCAAGTCTGACTTTTTTAAAGAATGGAAAAATGCACAGGCAAATTCGGTTTTGTTAGTACAATAACATGTTCTACTGATGTTATATTTTAATTACTATATTCTTACAAAAGACGCTGCGTGCAAGGCAGTACATTTCGAATTTTAACCAGCTTGCACTACGTACCTCCTTATAGGGGAATTAATTAAATTAAATCAAAATGGTACTATGGACTTAGACATATAACTGAAAGAAATAGAAAATAAATAATGCTAAAATGTGATATTTCAATGTTATAGTCATTGTTTGACAGATGTAGCCTAATAAGCACAAATGGACCTCCATATGCCTAGAAACATAGATCATATGCTCAACAAGTCATGTGTAGCCAGCCTCTGCCTCATTTTCACGGTTACTATCCTGTATGCCAAGGTACAGCCTCACAATCCTACATACTGCCAGCAAGGCTAAAGTGCAGCCTTTATACAGCCATTTAGAGCATTCATTACCAAGGTACAATCTTGCATATGCATACCAGTGCACAGTGATTATATCCCAGGTGCAGCTTCATATTCACATGTGCACACGGTAAATCCTGCATACAGCCTTATATGCTTTGTTTGAGCCTCCTATATTAGATTCAACTGTGCATGCCCAAATACAGTATCCAATACCCTGGGCCAGCTTTATATTATCATAATCTGACTTCCATTGCACACACAGTCCCGGATACAGTCTCATATATAGCCATATCATGGCCTATGCCCTTCTCTCCTACTTTAAAAGTGTTTGTGAAGCGGGGGGCATGGTCAAATTAGTCATAACAATAAGACACTGGGTTAGAGCCTAGAAGAACAAATAAGGAGAACGTGTTCTCTATCCCCACTACGGAATGGCTTTCCCCAACTTCTGCTTAACACCTACATATAATAGTTGGAACAGAAGGTGTCTATCAAGGCTAATTGTATCCTTCTTCCCATCCTGTGTCCTGCAGGGAATGCGAGGCCTTGAGAAGTATGGCACAGCAAGGCATTAGACAGGAACTTCTTTCTGAAGCGGGCTACCATGCAACCTCTCGTTGCCATGCAACAGCTGATTGAAGTTCTGCTTATTTTCCCACCCCCATGATCAGAATCAGCCTTTTGTTTGATGAGGATGGTCCCAGGAAAGTATAAGAGGGGAGTAACAACCTTTCAACATGTGGGCAACTCGAATGGCCGTAGCAGAGGCACCAGTGTTCCTGGCATGATTTCTTCTTCCACCCATGACAAGGTACCTCACTGTCGCCACTGTACTTCAACATCTACCAGACTCCAGTTATCCAAAAAGTACAACATCACATGCTACAACTACGCATACGACACCCAAAACATCTACAAAATTAATGACACACAAGCTGATCATTCAACCCAAATCAAGTGCCTAAAAAGTCTTCAACTGGATGGCTGCCAACAACCTGAAAATCAATCCAGAAAAGACAGAAATCATGTTCATATCCAAAGACCAAGAGAACAAAATCACCATCCCGTGGCCAACGGAAATGGGAACCGCACCATCACCATCTAAAGTAGTACATAATCTGGGAGTCCTGATGGACAACACCCTAACCTTAGAACCACGAGTACGAAATGTTTCTTCCTCCTCCACACGGTAAGAAGAATCCTACCTTTCCTCTCATTCATGCACAAAACACTCACTATTGTTGCCCTCATCATGTCAATTATCAACTATGCAAACAGCCTCTACATCAGAATTCCAGAATACCTCCTGAAGAAACTACAAAGGATCTAAAATTCAGCAGCCAGACTACTCCTCAAACTATCAAGAAGAGAACACATCACCCCTGCCCTAAAAACACTACACTGGCTCCCAGTAAAACATTGCATCACCTTCAAAACAATGTGCAGAACGCACAGGCCAATCAGTGGACAGGGAGCAGAATTCCTACAAAAGTAAATAACCATCTACAAACCAACAAGACCCCTCAGGTCAAGCAACGAAATCCGCCTGGAACCTAAACCATACCTCAAGAAGAAACTGGGAGGCACCTCCTTCTACCACTTAGCCACAAAAACCTGGAACAACATCCCAAAAGACATAAGAAACACCAAATATCACCTAAAATGTAGGGAATTACTAAAAACCTGGCTCTTCAACACCACAGACTCAAACTGAAAAACGAATCGGAAAGGAAAGGGATGAATGAACTGGACTCAGACAACCCCCAGTACAGACGGTGGACAACTCCCGATGTGAAGAACCTCCCACAGCACCTGGACGAAGAACGCCAGTTAGAGGGGAACACAGGCGACACCCAAACTGAGACAGAATCAACTTCCCACCCAACAACTGCACTCGTCCGTAAGTTGTCACCGGGTACCACAGTATAGTGGAATTATCGGGATATTAGCAATTGCCACAATATATGAGCTGTGGACATGGGCAGGTGCGCTAGCCGTATGAGTGGGAAGGGAAGTCTGGGGGAGGAGGGGGCCAGATTTGAAAGGGACTTCGAAGGCCAGACGGACCAAGATCTAGACAGAGGCAGAGAGGTGCTCCCGAACCCCACCTGCGGAAATCACATAAGACTAGCGCCTCAATTCAGGATAAAGATGCCAACTAACCAATTGCACTAACAATTTCCCCCTCTGCATACACCTCTCAAACTCCAAATCAAACTTAACCACAAACCTACAGCACAAGAAACCGCAAAAACTTCACTACATTGCAAAAACAAAACAGAAAACACACATAGACTTGCACAACAGTACACACCGACTACCGGCCGCAAAACACCCCAGGCCCAGCCAACAGACCCACCGGGCTGGTGCCGCCAGCAGCACATCACTGCTCTCTTGCACCTTTCCAGCTACCTCTCACTAAACACCCTTCTCTTCCTCTTTCAGAGCCGCCAGAGCGCCAGGGGACCACTCCGGTGGTGATAGTGCGCGGTACACATGTCATTTAACATTAACATTAACCCATGTGTGTGCCAGTGGACCATTGCCAAGTTTTGCTTCTAGGCTAACCAAAAATGGTGTGTGCGTGTATCAACTAATTATAAAAATGTTGCTGTATTATACTCTGAGCGTGTATGCTACCTGGTGTTTATCATGCATGCCTGCTAATATTGCATGGCATATGTAACCTAACCACCTCAACATTTCCAACTTTTTTGAGCAAAACAAAAGAAGCTATGGCACTAATTTTTAGAATTAAACTAAACCTCTGGCCTCCTCTGGGCCACCCTCAGACTTGATCACAGCCCTAAAAGGGGCATCCAAGCCAGAACTGCTTGGTCACATCCCTTCTGCACGGGACTACAACCAACCCCAGACATGTTTCAGCCAATTTGGGCTTCATCGGTGAGGTGCAGCTTGGGTCTCTAGGCCCAACAGACATGAGACCCAGGTTGGGGCGTTCCGATCACGCGCTCTGAATGACTACAGCAAACAAAAGAGGGGATGACTGGAAGGTTTAGAATGAATCCCAAGCTGTGGCACTGCTGTGGGTAACCCTCCAAGCCATCATTCTTTACCTGCCTCATTGTGCTTACTACAGACCAGTTCTGTTAAAATACAATCAATTTAACTTACTAGAGTTTATTTATTTGTTTTTTTCCCCCTTTGATAGGTCGTCAACATGCATACTTTCTTGTTTAAAAATAATACATGTCACTACAAATGTGCAGTTTCGATATGCATGTCCTCTATGCTGCATTGGCGTGCATGTGAAATGGATGTTCTGCTGTTCTTTGTCTCGACAAATGGGTAACCGATGGAAATCATGAGTAACAATCATTTAGGTCAAATTTAAGGGCCACTGCCAACCTTTAATATAAATTACATGTCTGGGGCTTACCTTACAGATGCACCCAACTTCCTTGATTTGCTGCCTTGGTGCACCAGAAAAATACGCGCTCATAAGCATTTCTTCAATGGACAAAACAGTGCTGCAGGGAGGGAGCTCGATCTCCTCATTAAAGCTAAAGCCAAGTGTGAGTCTCAGAAAAAGAAAGCGGACTATGTATGAAGTGTCAAGCAATGCATCAATTCATAGACATAGAGCAGATGAAGGGCCATTGACAGACTTCCTCGCTGACAAGGAAAGCTTCGCTAGAGAAAACTGGCAAGCGGCAGTCTTTGATGTGACCTGCCTGCACATTTCTCCAGCTACACTGAAACATTTAACGTTTTGTTTTTTTTGTTGAGGACACCGGCGGTCTGTGAAACACACTCAAGTATCGCATATTGATTTTAGTTTTCAACAATTGCCAGGTTTTATGAAGAAACGACCAGGAACGAGTTTAAGTAATTCTGCAGATCCGAATTGTACAGAATTCTAATATTTGCTCTAGACATTTTTGTTGCAGTGCTTTCTTAATTGTATGTGATATGTAAAAACAGTACTTCGATGCAAGTGTCTTAACGGAAAATTATTTAAGGAAATGACAAACGGTTAAACAGAACATTAACGACGCTCATTGATGAGGCAGATAATTCAAGAATTATAGGTTCTGCTGACTTTCATTTAAAGTGCAAGTCAGCATTACGTGTTTCATGCTGTCTGTTGGGCAATGCAAGCAGACGATAACACCTTATATCCCCTCCATCCAGACATATGCAATGTGCCATAATGCAGTTTTCCGAGGAAAGCTAGTGCAAACATATTAACCAGGGGTCATGTCCTAAGAATTAAAGTGAGGGTACTCATCCACAAACGCAATTGGATGTGACTCTACCAGAAATTAGCATATCAAGGTGAAATATACGCATTTTATTAAATAGGCTTTGCATAACCACCAAAATTGCACAGGATGAATGGCATTTCATTCATCCTGAAAGATGGAGATGTAGATATGGTGGTTTACCTTAGCTGCTTGAGACCAAGCCCACTCCAATAGTTCCATGTACTCCATCCGTTCTATGTATTCCATCCGTTGCATGTACTCAGACTGTCCATGCATTACAACCGTGTCAAGCACTCATACCCGTTCATTTCAATGCACTTTCAAACCATTCCATGTAAGTCACGTTATCCTATGCGTTCCAATCCATTCCATGCACTGCAATCCATTCCATGCTTTCCTGTCCGTTCCATGCACTCGCGACTGTTCCGTGTCCTTGCATCCGTTCCATGCACTCCACTTCTTTCCAAGCACTCTAGTCGGTTCCAAGAGGTCCAGTCTGTTCCACAGACTTCAACCATTTTATGCACTCTAACCATTTATGCACTGCTGATTTTATTTGTTCTATCTCGTATTATCCTTTCTCCATGCATCATCAATCCACATACGTCCTCTTCACTCATTCCGTCCACTTAACTGATTATACCCATTTCACATGTTCTACCCACTTCACCCGTTTCACCCACTTTACCAGTTCCATCCAACTACTTCATCCGATCTACCATTCCACCCGTTCCACTTATTTCACCTATTCTACATCAGTTCACCCGTTCCCTCCACATACTTTGCTCGTTCTATCCATATATTTCACCCGCTTCTTCCATCTGTTTCGCCCGTTCCTTCCACATGTTTCACCCGTTCCTTCCACATATTTCACCCGTTTCATCCACATGCTTCACCCGTTTCATCCACATGCTTCACCCGTTTCATCCACATGCTTCACCGTTTCATCCACATGCTTCACCGTTTCATCCACATGTTTCACCCGTTTCATCCACATGCTTCACCCGTTTCATCCACATGCTTCACCCGTTCCAACCACATGCTTCATCCATTTCAACCACATACTTTATGCGTTACATCCACATGCTTCATCCGTTTCATCCACATACTTCATGCAATCCATCCATATGCTTCACCTGTTCCCACAGCATGCTTCATCTGTTCCATCCACATACTTCACCTTTTCCATCTATATACTTTGTCCGTTCCAACCAGTTTGTCCATTCCACCCGGTTCACCCGTTCCACCCAGTCCATCCGTTCCACCCAGTCCATCCGTTCCATCCGTTCCACCCAGTCCAACCGTTCCACCCTGTCCAACCATTCCACCCAATTCATCCGTTCCACCGAATCCATCCGTTCTACCCAATCCATCCGTTCGGTTCAGTTCCTCTGTTCAACCCAGATTAATCTGTTCCACTCACATACTTCACCTGTTTGAATTTCATACTTCCACCGTTTTGACCATATTTTTCATTTTATCCATCCACTTCACCCGTTTCATCCACATACTTCAGTTGTTCTATTCGATATATTTGACCTATTTTGTCCACATACTTCACCCGTCCCTTCCTCGTACAGAATCGTCCAAAACCATCATCCGTTTTTCCAGCTACTTCCTCCGTTCCTACCACCCACTTCCATACACAGACATCATCTGTTTGAACTGCACCCGCTCCGCACCCGACACCGGCACCGCACTCTACACCCGTTCTGCAATCTACACCCACTCTACACCCGCTCCCCGCTCTGCATTTTACACCCGCTCTTTGCTCCGCATAATACACCCGCTCCGCACTTTATACTCGCTCCGCATTCTACACCCGCTCCGTAGCCACACCATACCATATGTCCGCTCAACACTTCACATCAGCTCAACTCCACCGTAACTTACACCTGCTCAATACCTAGGTCCACTCAACACTCTACATCTGCTCAGCACCATCAGGCTCTACATCTGCTCCACACCCTAGATCTGTTCAACATCATACATCCGCTCCACTCAGTTATCCACTCACACCCTACTTCTGCACCAATAATCTATATCTGCACCACTAACTATGCATTCATCCACTCTGCGCACTCATCCGCTCTGCACACTCATCTGCTCTGTGCGCTCATCCACTCAACCTACTCATCCCCTCTACGCACTCATCCGCTCTACGCACTCATCTGCTCTGTGCATTTCATCCACTCTACGCGTTTCATCCGCTCTACGCATTTCATCCACTCTTCGCACTCATCCGCTCAACATACTCATCCACTCTATGCACTCATCCGCTCTACATGCTTCATCCACTTCACCGACTTCATCAGCTCCACTTCGTTCATCCACCCTTATTGCGCGATTCGTCCACTGTGCGGACTCATCCACTCAACCCACTCATCCGCTCTACGCACTCATCCGCTCTACGCACTCATCCGCTCTACGCACTCATCCGCTTTACGCACTCATCCGCTTTACGCACTCATCCGTTCTACGCACTCATCCGCCTTACGCACTCATCTGCCTTATGCACTCATCCGCCCTACGCACTCATCCGCCCTACGCACTCATCCGCCCTACGCACTCATCCGCCCTACGGGACTCATCTTCTCTGTGCACTCACCGCTCTGCGCACTCATCTGCTCTGCGCGCTTCACCTACTTCACCAACATCATCAGCTCCACTTTGGTTGTTCACCCTTATTACGCATTTCATCCCCTCTATGCAATTTGTCCGCTCTACGCACTCATCTGCTCTACGCACTCATCTGCTCTACGCACATCATTCACTTCACTGGCTTCAACCTGCTCCACTTCCTTCGTTCACCCTTATTTTATTTTTATTTTTTTATTTTCTTTTTATTCATTTTAATTTGTTGCTCCTTTTTAGTCAAACAATAGAGATTATTAGTTTTCGATCTCTCGCTCGGATCATGATGCTACATTGATATTTATGATTTAGCATTATCCAGTTTGAGTTAGAGTGCGGGATCGGTTTTAGGGGAAGAGCCAAGTTTTCAGTAGTTTGCGGAAAGACATGAGGTCTTCAGTGAGTCGGATGTGGGGTGGGAGTGCGTTCCACAGTGTGGGAGCCAAGGCTGAGAAGGATGATCCGCCTAACCTGACTGTTGAGATGAACTTGGCAATTCGGACCTGCAGCAGGGCTTCACCGGGCAAACAAACTGTCCAGGAGTTGCAGCAGCCGTCCTCTCCGAGCTCGTCTTCGGTTCTTTCGTTCCAGTGGTCGACTCTGCTTTCCAGTGCAGGAGACAGGCCTTGTATTCAGTTTTCTCCCATTCATTCCAGCCTAGCTGCAACTCACCCAGCAGGGTGGCTGTCCTTGGGACTCATAGGAGACTAAGCACAGGGAGTTATGGGCACCTCCCTCACTTCCTGCCCACCGCAGACACTCAGACATCACAGACGGTCTTCAATCCTGAAGTCTGCCAAAGGCATAGAAACAAACAGACCAAACCGGGTTTGGCGCGCAGAGACAAACACTAGAAGGACCTTTACAAAAAGAAATGGCGAAAAAAGAATCTTGAAAAACATGCGATTTTTAGCTACCAGTGTTCGCGGTCGGGAAAAATCATGATAGTTTGTTGTACAACCACTGCCACCAGCCATTTTGATAGAAAAAGGTAGCATTTGACTGCTACATGAGTTTCTAGAAACGGGGGATACTAGGTAACCCCTTCAGCACTCTATTGTAAGATAGGATGTGCTGGGTCTAGGAATTTAAAAAGACTAGTAAAGTCAATTTAACCTTACATTCTCTGGGAAACAGTAGTTTATCCCAGAGAAGGTATTTACACCTTTGGGAAGACATCCCTGGATCACTGCACTGAGGGTGTTGTGTAACACACATGAAAAGATGCCTATGGAGTTCTTAAAACTCCATAATCAAAGAACACAAGTGTAAAACACACAACAAAATACATGAAAGAGTGAGGAAGAGGTCACACTCTTTCCAGGTAAAAAAAAAACAAGTCCTCAAAATCCAGCAAAGTTGCTGGGGTCTCTAAGGTGAAGGGAAATGGCACATTTTTGAGAATTCTTCCCAACAAAAAAGGTATTTAAACCGTATGAGAAATCTAACAGCTCCGGTTAGAAGTTACTTGATCTCTCGGCCCTACACTCTGGATCTGCTTCTGTAGGGTTCTCTGGATGCCCACGGATTGCAACTTCAGAAGACAATGCACTCTAAGATTGTCAGGGGTACCCGGGTATTGGGATTCTGCAGCCTTCGAAAGTCACAGCAAGTCGGGGGTTGCGCCAAAATGAAGCTCGTCTTAAGGCTAGTTGGTCCCACCAGCCCAAGGGAGTAGGTCGACCTGTGCGGGTCTTCCCAGTCAAAACAAAAACAGGGTATACACAGAAGCAGGGCTTCACTGGGAACTTTATAGTCCAGGAGGTTGCTGCTGACGTCTCTTCACATCTTCGTCTGATGTTGTCCTCCAGTGGTCGAATCTGCCTTTAGTCCAAAAAACCTTGACTTTTAAGCAAGTTAAAATTCATTCACAGCCTTAGGCTGTCAATCACCCAGCAGGGTGGCTGTTCTCGAGGACAGCCAGTCAGCCAATCGGAACTGGTTTAACTCAGACACACCTAGAGACAAATGACAGGGAAGTTTTGCAACCCTCATTCACTTCCTGCCTGTCCAGACACACTGGAGCCTGGGTGGGCTTCAGGGCTGAAGCCTGCCAAAGGCAAAACACACAAAGGACTCAAACCTGATTCAAACAGAGTAAAAGCCCAGAAAAAACAAACTGACAAGAAATGGCAAAAAAAGAAGATGGGGAGCAATTTTCGAAACATGGTCACCCTTGGGTGCTGTACTGCAGCTGAGCTATCAGCCTGCAGATACAAGGCAAAAGTTAGTAAAAAAGAAACCACTGCCACCAGCCATTCAAGTGAGTTAGTGTAACAGTGTAACAGAATGTTAAATGAGGAGTGGGATACAGGAGTTACTATGGAACCCCCAGTACTCCACATCGGGTGGAGGGTGCTGGAACCACAAAAGAAAAGGTAAGAAGTATGGGGTCATCTTACTATTCTTGGGAACAGTAGTTCACCAAAGAAAATGTAGTTAAACATTAAAAGAAGTCTAAGGGACTTCTCATTGGCACTGCACAAAATATGCTGTGTGTCACAATCCAAAAGCAGATGCCTATGGAGTTTACCAGACTCCATTAACAAGTAAGAAGGAACACGTTACTTACCTGTAACTGTTGTTCTCCAGCATGGGTCTGGCATGGATTCACATGCTCATGAATATTCCCCGTTGTCAGGCTGGGAATCCTGGGAAACCTCAAAGAAAAAAATCAGTTTGTTTCACTTCTGAACTGTCTTTCTCCTAACAACCAATCACTGGTCTCTGGGTCATACTGCCCCCAGCCAATGACTGCCCTCTACCTAAGCCCCTCCTCTGGCAGCCATCTTCAGATTTGGTAGCACGTAAAGTGGCAGTAGGACCAAGAGAAGAGCCGCAGAGGGGTAGGTGGGAGGGTTTGCATGTGAATCCATGTCAGACCCATGCTGGAGAACAAGTTACAGGTAAGTAACTTGTTCCTTCTCCAGCATGGGGTCTAGCATGGATTCACATGCTCATGAATAAAGAATACATATCGGTACACACATGCACAACCACGGGAGGTGGCAAGCCTCAACATTAAGCATCTCAACATTAAGCATCGCTTACCTCCACACCAGGATCACCTTCAAGTGAACAGGTTGCGCAGCACTGCTTGGCTGACTCTGGACTTCTCCCTGGAATCCCTGTCGATGCAGTAGAACTTCATTAAGGTGTGTGTCGACCTCCACGTAGCAGCCTTGCCGATGTCCATCAGGTGCACACCAGACAGGAACACCGTAATTGCAGCGATCGCTCTGGTCGAATGGGCTCTCAGATGGCCAGGCAACAGTCGGTTTGCTAACCGGCGACAATGGGTGATGCAGCCGGAGAGCCACCTGGACATGGAAGCCTTGGAGAGGGCCTTCCCATGATTCACAGGGCCATGGGTCACAAAATGTTGTGACGTCTTCCGAAAACTCTTTGTGCGGTCCACTTAGAACGTCAGTGTTTATTCCTCCAAGACAAGGCCCACCCTTGTTCACTGATAGGACTGTAGTATTCGGGAATTGCTTCTCTTTGTTCCTTTGTGTATGGCAGGTACAACCCTTTCACCAAGACAGCTACTCCACAGGATACTCGCCCTGAGAACAGCACACCCATTCACAGAGAGCTAGTCTTTACACCAGGGGTCTGCATTTCAAAAGGCCTTTGATTCTGTGGAGAAGGAAAGGAGTGGAGTTAGGGGAGCCAGAGCAGGATCTCTACAATTTTGGGAGGGTTCTACTATCTTGATTCTCTCTGCCTCTTTCCTTGCACCTCCCCTTCCTCTGGAGCAAAACACTTTGTGTGTGACATCATAAGGGACAAGTCCACATTTCAAGAGCAGGGGCAGAAGACCTACATCAAGCTTGCTTTAGTCCAATCAACTGGGGACTTTTCCCTACTTTTTTTTTTAATCATCTGGTTAATCATCTTGAAGCTTCTTTGGATCATCACTTGAGAATATTTCCCTGAACACTGCTGAGACCAGTCCTTTCCAATGTCCTCCCATTGTGAGGTGCAAGCAGGTGTTCCAAGATGGAGAGCAGCTCTGTCCTCTAGCCATCACCAGGGACCATTGGGGGCGATCTGCTGCTGGAAAATGCCTCTTTGCCAGTTAAAGCAGTACCCAGGACCTCACAGTGTTGGAGAACCCCTGCAATTGTGTGCCAGCCTCCCCTCTGTTTGGAAGCCCGAGAACAAGGGCCCATCACACTGCAACCTAAGTAGTGCCCTGCTGCTGGAGCAAGACCGATACTCTGCCAGCCACAGCACTACCCAGGACCTCATAATTATTGAAGGAACCCCTGCATTTGTTTGGCAGCCTCCTCCAAGTTTGCGGGCAAAAGGAAAGGGCTCATCTTGTCACCAAGTCGCTGGTATGGGACTCAGAGAACCCTGAGAGACAAGAAAGCTGGGATCCTAGTGTTTTTCACCTTTGAACTACTTGGTGTGTTGCAAGAACTGTTCAACATATTCAGACCAGCAGGATCCACTGTTGCTTCCTTTTTCTCTCTCTTGTCCTTCCGACAGCACCAAGAAGTCTGCTTTGGTGCTGAAGAACCTCCAATAACTGTAAAGAAGGTACTATATGCTCCCTTGGTCAATTTCTGGGTCCTTGAAACTGGTTAGGTCACTTTAAACCCTTTTCATTGACAAGTACATATCCGTGTTCAAGAATTGTGTTGCTTTTGCTTGTCTTTCACCACTGATTCACCACCAAGAGTGCTGCATCTGCTATCTTTGCTTATTTTGTGTTCTTTTCTCAGGTGTGGGTTCTATGTAGTTTTTCTCTTGCGTGCTCTTTGTGGAAGCCCTGTTTGTGAAAGGGCTGTTTACGCGGCTGTCTGCTCGAGAGAACACCAGCCTCAGGACTTGCTACGGTATGCACCAACTGTGGAGTGCTCATCTGGACTCTGCTTTTTCATGGGTATCAGACTGCATTTGCAGTGTTTTTCTTTGTGTATTTTGTAGGTGCTTTGTGCTTTGTTGCTGGACTTTCAATTTTTTTTTTTCTGAGTTCTCAAAGCCCTCCCCCTTTACCCACAACCACTCATTAACAGCAGCGCACATGCCTTTGCGCTTGCACTCTTTGTGGAAGCCCTGTTTGTGAAAGGGGTGTTTATGCGGCTGTTTAGTGCTCGGTAGGGCCGGGGGGCATTTTTTATCACTTCTACTTTGCATTATTACACAACCATAATTGTTAGTGTGCAGCATACAGAAGTACCCGCTTGGTACCTCTTGGCCTCTTTGCTGTGGTTGCTACGGGGCTGGGACGGTGGGCTGCTCCACGGTGCTCTGGCGTGGGTGCAGAGAAATTCATGTACACACGTACTCTTAAAACTGATATGCCTGCAGACATTGGCAATGCAGTGGTTCTACATGGAAAATACTTGGTGGCTCCTGTTGGTCACCAACAGGCCTCCAGTATTCCATGTTCCACACTGCTGACGAAGGGCTCTCGCAGGACTCTACTTAATGCCTCTAATGCTGGTAAATATAAAGATATCTGAGCGTTCTGTAAGGATGCGTGTGACATCAATGCCATTAATAATCCTTTTTTGTTAAGGGATGGGAGTGTAATGGCCATGAAAGAAACAATGAACCCGCTCCCCTCAAAAATGAGTACAAATTCTGGAAATGGAATACAAGTATTTCCTCGAGGTCATCAGTCCACACTACCAGTCATTCAGCCTGACATGGTTTCCAGATTGGCCACAATAGCTCATGTACAATTCTCACCCGAAGCCAGAAATATAACGGGTGATGAATCGCCATCTGATAACACCATTTTAAACGCAGTACCACCAAAGGCAAAACAATTCAACATTGGAGTCGCCTCGGAGTCACCCACTGATACGGTAATCATTGATTTAGATCATGAGGGCTCCGAATTCTCAGTGCAAACACTACCAGACAATTTGTTTGAGTCACCCGTGATGTTCGAAACTCCGGATGACATCCACACTAGTTCAGAACCCAGTGTTTCATTCATTCATCCAACACCTAGAAGACCTCAAGGTTTGCCTTTAAATGTTAATATGCCCATTGTGATATACCTAACAATAGGTTATTGGAGGTCACACTGCAAGCAATAAATATGTCTGTACAATCTGTAGGCAAATTGTTTGAGACCATAGAGAGCAAGTTTAACAAACAAGCTAACTTGCTCGAAAACATGCAAATATGGCAAAATACTGTAGGGCAGGTATTGAGCAGCAAATCCCTCTGCCCGAGTCCATTGGCAAAACCAAAAGTGTTATTGGCAACGGGCGCCTGTAAAAAAGTGATTCCGAGTGAGACTCAACCCATGACAAAATCAAAACGACCAATCCGGGTAATTCCATGTATTGAGATTGTAATCTATGACATGGGGCATCCAGTAGAGGCATCTCACAGCGAGATCATTGCCTCAAAAAACACATCACGACTGTCCAATGTCATTGCTGCTAAAAAGCGTACACCATTTTCAACTCAGGCGGTGTGAGAGAGCCCAATAATCCCCTACCCCCGGTAAACTAACCAAAAATCAGAAAACAGGAAAAAGTTTAGCCGGGCCTAAGTCGAAGCAGTTCTTTAAACACTCACTATGCCAAAGAAAAGTGCAATAACTGCCTCAAAGGCTATTAAAAAAAAAAATACAAGCAAAAATCGCTACTTCGAGACAATGAGGGAAAATTAACCAATAGCACAAACAATTTGGATTATTCTCCCTTAAAGAGTAAAGAGGTGAAGAAAGCCACCACAGCAGATTGCTTGAAAATGGGAGAATCTAAAAACACCAAATGCGTAAGAGTCGCAAGCATTGACCTAGCAAATGACAGGGTTAATGCAGCAATAAATAATCATAGACAGGACATTCGCAAGGCCGTGGATGCCTATATGGACGGACACATGATAAAACACCCCATATCCTTTGGGGGGGTAAAAGAGCCACCCTAATCTCAAGAAGCTTTAATTTAAAACCGACTTGAGCAAAGCTATTTAGAACTATGGGCTAACCTTAAAATTAGACCCGACCAGAAACAAAAAACAGGCGATGGGAGGAGCCCGGCTGTAACATATACCCCGGAAATTCCTGCCCTAGCTTCTGAGCAGGTCATTAATCCCATTGTATCCACACTTGAAGAACAGGGTGGGAAATCTGTGACTGCCGAGCCAAATGGTGATGGTTCAAGTATAATGGTTGCAGTTTTGCATCGACTCGAAACAGCCTTAAAAACTTTAGAACAAAAAAATGATCTTAATCCAGTCTGAGATGAAGAAAAGAGTGGCAAAATTGAGCCCCATGCCCCCACAAAAACACAGGAGTGCAAACGATTAGCAAGGTAATCCCTGGTTTTAGCCTGCAGTCCCTCCCCATGTATGCAATATGACCTCAATCGAAGATCTGTAATGGCTATTTTTTCTGATATTGTATAGCTGGAGGGTGTTAACTCTTCCGACATTGAATTTGTTGAATTCCCCAACACCAGTGATCTAAACTCAGTCAGATTGAGGTTGAATTGACGGGTCGTTCAAAACTTAATTTGGACAACCAAAGAAAGCCTATACAAGATGGGTTTTGACCTCAAAGTCGAGACAATGCAGGCCACAAGCAGCAAACTGAATACTGTGAACAAGAGGCAGTTAACGGGTAGGTTGACACAAAGTGTAAAGGGAAACAAAGATCAATCAAAATCAATTCACTGTCAGTGCCACTCTAACCAGAAGCAACAATAACTAGACATTGTAAATCCCAATATGGAGTTGTTGTTGTTGATTTGTAAAACAAGAAGTTTTAGTCACCCACTCAACGACAGGTGTCATCTGGGAGAAGCCAACCTGGTTTTACTCCAGGACACGTGCCTCACTTCAACCCCGGTATGGGATGGACATGACATTTGTCTGAATCCTGCCTCTAAACCTCTGTCTGGTAGGCCCACCTCTGGTTTGCTAATTGACATTAAAATAAGGAAATAACTTTCCTCTGAACTGTGGGCTATGCCAGATAATCACATGTTGCTGGTCAAGGTCAAGGTGCGAAACTGTGGACATGCCATCTTAAATATATATTGGAACCCAGTTGCCATGGCCGATGATGCTTTTTACAGAGATCTGATCAAGTTATTGGAATTGGTTGATTTGGATTTTACAGTGAACTACTTGGTTATAGCTGGCGATCTGAACATTAACTGTTTTGATGAATGTGCTAAATTGAATGGGGCTAGAATACACCGGTGGAATATGTTTACTAAGTCTTGCAACCTTTACATTTTGAATGGTATGTTTAAAACGGATATACCGCCCCACTCAATGTGGAAAAGAGGACAGAGTAATCAGTAATTGATTACATATATGTCAATAATAACATGCTATCGTATGTTCTGGATTTGAGGTGCAAAACTCTGAATGGAGTGATTATAACATCTTAGCGATGAAATGGGGTGGCAAAACTCAAATCAAAGCCCAGCAGGGACAAATGTGTCTCCAGGTGTTCACCTACTTGTTAATCCTGGGTTGAATCGACTCTGATGGTCGGAGGAAGTGTTGCAGCATTTTGATCAATACCTTACTAATTCACATAATCAGATAGATGGTAATATGGGGTAATTCGGAATAGAGTATAGTAACACAATGCAGCTATTCCAACATCAAAAACCAAAATATGGCAAAATACCAGCAAAAAAGTCCATCTACATGTATTTGATCTGGCTGTAAAAAAGAGAAAAACCCTATATTGTGCCGAATTGAGGCAAGCAGGGCAACTTCCTCGTGACCTGAAGACAATTCTTCTCAGGAAGGTTTGCACCAATTATGTGAATTGGTTGGAACATCATTGAGCCCAAATGCACCTAAATGATGGTGCCAAGATGTTGAGAATTTTGCTACGAAAAGCACAGCATAAATGTGGAAAATAATCAATCAGATATCAGTAGGCTCACAGACGGCTCTTCAATCTAGTGACGTAAATGAACAAAAATGGATCCAATACTTTAGTGAACTATACTGTGTACCTAAAGGAAGCATTAGCTTAGACTCCCTTGAATCCATGGAAAGTTTCCATCTCAATTTTGATAAAGATGACATATTATGCCTCATCAAGTCTGCAAGCAGTTCGAGGGCAGCTGGCCCTGATGAGCTGTCTAATTACACTCTAAAATTACATTGCTGGGCCTCCATACTGTTCAATATCTTTTCAGCTCTCAATATTGCCCAAGTGCTCCCAAAGACCTGGACGCACTCCATAGTGTTGCCGATTTTTAAGAAGGGAGATCGGCAATCTCGCAGTAGTTATCGACCCATCTCACTCTTGGATGTGCCAGGTAAGATTTATGGAAGACTACTACTAAGGGAACTGAATATCTGGATTACTCAAAAGCATCTAAAAGATCCATTCCATTCGGAATTTGTGGCAGGTATAGGCACAGTACCTAACATTCTATGCCTAAACATGATAAAAATGCAATATGCTGCCAGAGGTCAATCGCTATATTTAGCTTTTACCGACTTACAGGCAGCTTTTGACTCGATTGATCGGGTTTTGCTATATGAAAAACTAAGAAAACATAACTGCCCATCATCGATATTGACATTAGTGATGGCACTTCACTCAGAAACAACTATGCAAGTGCGATTAACACTTGATGGCGCCCTTTCAGCCCCAATCGACATCAAAAGGGGCGTGAAACAGGGATGTACACTAGCATCATTTCTATTCACTTTTTCATTCTTGACATTGGGGAAATCATCACTAACACATTATGCGATGCCCCTAAATTGGGAAATCAGAAAGTTAAACATCTTTTATATGTAAATGATTTGGTGATTCTGTCTCAGACACCAACAGGATTGAAAAATATGATACATAAGCATGATATTTATGCAAGGCAGAACAACTTGTTTATAAACACTAGTAAATCACAAGTGATGGTATGCAAAAACTGTATCAAGTTTGGACGTAAGGCATATAAATGGCGGTTGCAAAACAGAGGCCTGATTGTAGTTCCGAAAAATAAATATTTAGGGGTTCTGCTGTCAGACTCTAATAAACACATATCTCACAAGTGGGAATTACAATGTAAATTACAGGCCTTTACCTCACAAGCTAAAATACTTGCACACAAATTTGGTAAATATTCACTCAAACAGGTACTTACATTTTACCAAATGAAAGTAACACGATTTTTGACTTATGGCATTTTTCCCGAGAACTCAAGAGGAGTGGGATAAGATGGAGTCCACATTTGGGAAACAGGTCTTGCATTTACCCAAGGGTACTCCCCTACCCATGATACGCTTTGAGCTGGGCTCATTGTCCTTATATTCACAGGTTCTGTGGAAGATGTGCTCATTGCTTCGCAAATGCTTAATGGGGGTACACATATCTAACATCTTGAGTATAGTGGCTTGCCATCTTTTGGCCTCGGACCACCACCAGCAAATGTTCCAGCAATTGGTGCATAACCGCATTTCATGCCATGGATGATGCGTCCATAGATCTAAATTAACAGCCCAGCATGAGCCAAAATCAAACTTTTTTAAAGTGATTGTATAAAAAACTTAACAGCCTGTGATTCATACATAGATTTTAATGCAACGCTCTTTAGAAGGAAACATCTTATTAAGTGTCCATCACCCCATATTAGAAGGCAATATATGCACTTTAGGTTAAACCTATGGCACACTTGGGAAGTACTATATAGGAGGAGACTAATTCAACAAGATCAAAAGTATTGTTGTCACTGCCCAGACGAGCAACAGAGTGAAACTTTAAAGCATCTGATTGTGTCATGTACTGGTTTGAGCTCATTCAGCAAAAAAATATTTCATCATGTCTTTGATCTGAATGCTGTGTTAGACCATGAAGAAATATGGCGTCTAATCTTCTCAAGCCCAAGATTGGCAGTAAAGGTTGGCATAATTCATTTTGTAGAAGCAACAGTAACAGAAATTGAGCTTGATGAAAAAGAAGCTTAAGTTGAAATAATTGCAGAATAATCAATTGTATATAGACACACATTCAAACGACACACATTCAAACGTGTGATCCTGTGGAATATACTCCGATTGCAACTATATTAATTTCAAGCTTTCTCAGTTATTCATTACATGATTTTATTTGTGAAAGTCTTGTCAAATGGGCATTATTTTACTTTGTATAATTTACTGGTTAAATGTCTACTTGTTTTAACCTCATATTTCAACTTGAGTTTGAATTGAATGAACTTTGTTTCTTTTATTTGTACGATATTTGAAAAGTTGTGTTTCTCAACTAAACAAATACATTTTTAAAAAAATATATAGTTTTTCTCATTAGTTATTTTTCATGGTGTGTTTAATTAAAATATATACATTTTTATAGAGCCTTCATTGGACATTCATTTATTTTGGACTGTAATACTTTACTGTTTGGGTTGCTACAGAACCCCATCCACATCTCTCTTGAGAGTATAGCCTTCCCACGGCCCACATTACCACAAAAGGCTAACAAGGTATATCTCTTTACATTTATGATTGTGGTGCTTCTTGGTTTGTAGAAGTGTGAGAGCCGAGTGGGTGTTTTAGCCTCTACTCACCTTGCGCTCCTGCATGGCAGAAGTCAGTTTGTCACAGAGGTGTACTCTACTGTTGAGTACATTGGACTTAGAACCTACAGTAGAATTGCGTAGATAGGTTGTTGTTGTTATATGTATTATTTACATAATATATTTATATATTATATTTCAAAGTATATTTATAATATTATAAATGATTGTGATCTGATGGGTAAAATGTATGTTTTAATTTGAAGATTTTAAATAGGTTTTATCCTCTTTGTATAAAACATGTTTTTTGTCTTTTAACTGGATCTGAATTCTATTTTAACCCTTTGTATATAATAGTTATGATTCCATGAAGAGATATTCAGGACCGGACTCCAAGACCCAAAATCTTACTTCAAAGTGCAACAATATTTTGCCACATTTTTTACTTTTCTTTGGATCTTTTTAGACATATAATAAAGATGCATGCATGTTTAAACTCCCATTTCCAATCCTATCTTTTTTTAATATGATAATTCACAAGCAACGGTCTAAATAAGAATTATTGTCAGTGCACATGTTGCATTTGAGAATATTTGCTATAATTTTAAAGATAATTTTTAGATGGTGCTCAATTAACTATGAGAACTTCAATAATGTCCCTCTTTCTCCATCGCTCTCTTTGTCTCTATCTCTATGTTTAAAGGATGAAGTTTATATTATTATTATTATTTATTTAATATGCATATACCATTTACATATAAAGCACATAAAATCGCAAAGTATTCCGCATCGAATTCTAAAATAACAATGACACGTCTTCATCAATCACGGGTTAAAATATCACTGTGAAAACATCAGTACATCATTTGCTAATTCAGTTAAAATCTCTAAAATCATCACATAAAACTTCATATAAAAAATTAAATTCATATCATTTATGGCCATAAGTCTCGACCAGATTTCAGACATATTGCACTTATACGTATTATTATTGTACTTTATTAAGTATTTCCTGCGTATTTCATCAAGGCTTTCCCATTCACATATTATGTGATGGGCTGTTTCCAATGTATTTACCCCCCATATTCTGCAATATCTTACATCTTTATTAATACCATTTTTCGCACCTAAAATTACTAGTACGTTACAGATGTTAAATTTAAACTTTAAATACCAACGAATCGTATTGCACTCCGGATATGCATACTGATAGCTTGGTTTAACTTCCCTGGAAGTCAGTTGGTTTAGGAATGGACCACTGTTTACTTTTCCCCCCAGGTTTACGATCATCTGCTCATAGTCTATTTCACATATACGTTTTTTTAAATTTCTGCTTAATCTGCGCCATAGAGAACAGCAACAAGCTATCATTGTCATTTTTTGTCCACTTATCATAAACCTTTCTCCACCTATTTATGGTAGCAAAGTGTGTTTGGTGGTTGAACAGCTATATTGTTCCATAACCTTTAACACAAAAGTGTCATTAGTAAGTCTATTCAATTTCACATATAGCATGGCCGCCATCAATTCAATACGACTATTCCCACTCCAGTCCACATCCCAGCAATATGTATTAGTTTTTGGCATCCTTAACAGAATCCTCAGCACTTTGGCTTCAAATGCTTTAAACTCTTTCTTAAAACAGCTTCCCCAAATTTCTGCACCATATAATAAACAGGATACAATTTTGGCAGAGTATAGTGTTACCAGAGAAGTTTCCTTGGTTACCGATAAATTTGCTAAGCACCATGGTGGCTATCATACATTTACGCTTTGTTTCACACCAATGTTTTTTCCCCGCTAAGCTTTATATCTATAACCACGCCCAAATATTTATATTCATTCACAACCACAAGCTGTCTCGTTTCTATCATCCATTTTGTCTTATGGTTTCTAATCAAGTATTTGGAGTCAAACTTCATTACTTTTGTTTTCTCAATGTTAACAACCAAATCATTCTCTTTTGCAAACTTTACCAATTCATCTAATTTTACTTGAAGACCCTTAGGTGTATAGTCAATCAAGGCAAGGTCATCAGCGTACCCTAGCCAACCAACCTATCTTGATATCAAATGTCTGACTATTACTAACCTCATTTAAAAAGTCTGCCAAGTAGAGGTTGAATAAAATGGGCGCTAGTGTGCAGCCTTGTTTAACTCCACGTATGGTGGGTATGGCTTCTGATACTCTCCCTTCTAAGTCAAGACGAACTCGAACTGACATATCGGTATAAAGCAGTTGTATCATATACAGTAGCCCAGGCGGTATTACCCACTGTTTAAGATTGGCCCATAGCTTGCTTCGTGTGATAGTATCAAATGCCGCTGAAAAGTCTATAAACCCAACATATACAGACAGCCCACGAACCTTACGCGAGTATTCTATGGCACTTACTAAATTTACTAATTTTATTATGTGTTGTTGATGATCCAGCTCTAAAACCAGATTGATTGTCAGGCAGAACACGGCATTTAATAATCCACTGATTTAAATCATTTAACAGAATCTTTGCAAATATTTTAGCCAGAATATCTAGCATAGCCAACATCCTGTAGTTAGTAGGGTCTTTACGTGGGCCTTTCTTGTATATGGGCAATATGATACTTTTCTTCCATGACTCTGGCAGCTTACCTTGTCTTCCAATCCACTGAAACATAATAAGTAATACCCTGGCCCATAGTTCTGGGGCCTGCTGTAGTAGGGCATTACAGGTACTATCTGGTCCTGCTGCTCTTGAATTGGGGCAATTTTCTTATTATGTTTACTAAGGATGTAACAGTTGATGTACTTTTCCACATCATAGCATCATTCACATTTCCATTTTCTTCACTTATTAGAATTCCCAAAGTGCTTTTAACATAGATGACCCATCCACTTTCTGGCACACAGTTAATTGGAAGAGTAGTTTCTTTTTTACAGTTTATAATATCCCACATTTCTTTACTGTTTCTATTTTTCGATGCTTGTGCCAATGCCATCCGAATTTCTTGATGTTTCTTTTTCTGGTAGCTTTTCAACCAGTACTTATACTGCCTTTTAATTGTCTGTATCTTATTTGTTGCATTTATAGGCTTCTCCTTTATACATTTTTTAATACTATCTCTGAGCCTTTTCTTTTCCTTATGTATCTCATTATCAAATCTCTTATGATGTGCCAGATTCCATTTTTCTCCGATGGTTCTATGAGTTCTTATTTTCATGACAGAAGTTTTTATATTTTCAGTCATAGATTCAAAGTCACTAAGCATTTCATTCATATTGTCAAGAGGGCTGTTTTCAAATTGATCAATAAAATTGTCCAATAAATGTGCAGCTATCTCATTCCCTTTCTCTATATTTCGAGGGTTCCATTTTATGCGATTTCCCGCCTCATTTACCTCTATATCTCCATTCCTTTGGTATTCATTGGTGTCTACATGTTTGTCTATGAGACAGAAATAGAGAGGCAGATGATGCTTTCTTCCTGCACCAAACTGCCATATCACATACTAACATTATTGCTCTTTTATTTACAATCATATAGTCAATAGTGCTCATACTATTTCCACATATACGAGTAGGTTGTAGTTCTGTGTCTCCCTGGGTATTACCATTCAAGATGAATATCTGAAATTTGTTAAATAGGGCAATCCATTCTTTGACTTCCCTTTTCAGACAATCCATATTGAATGGTTCAGACTTAGGTTCAGCATTGGTATATTCAGTCTCAAACTTAAGCTTAGTATTTAGGTCTCCAACTATAATAACTGGTAGTTTGTTTCCAAATTCTACTAGTATTTTACTTAGTGTAGATATATTCTCCCTATTATGTTTTCCACCAGGCGGGTTATAAACATTTACAAAAATGAATTTGTCTATAGTTGGCAAGGTACATGACACAGTTACAACTAAGATCATCTTAGTTGATCCTTCATGTTTAATCCCGCTCCACAGCGATTTAATAGAGATCATTAATCCTCCCTTTGGCCGTCCTCTAATACCTTGGGTTCCAGGACTGACATGATTGCTACGTCCATCTATTTCACATTCATTTACTAGCCACTTTTCCTGGAGGGCCACTATTCTAAATTTGGCAATATTCGCAAGCAATCCATCTTCACTGGTATAGTGTGTATTTCCTCAAGTGTTCCCGGATACTATTACCTCTATATCATCAGGAGCATATTTCAAAATGGGGTTTGAAAGCAATAGGGAGCCATCGCCAATAGCCATCAGGGATCTCTATATCAATCGGTGGATTTGAATTCACTTTCGCTGCATTCTTTTTATTTGGTTTAGTCAACCATTGTTCGTTATTCACTTTCTCTCCTTTATTTTCAACTTGTTTAGTTCTTTTCACTTCATATTTTTCCCTTGGAATTAGTTTTTCATTACATGTGTAGCAAATTTTCTCAAAATGCTTTTTTTGGCTCAGTATAAACTCATGGCACCATACATTAGTGATAATCCTTGTGGGACTAACCACTTGGTCTATTATTTTCAGATCCTCAGAAACAATCATCGTCAATGAGAATTTGTTGTCTATTGAGCACCAGCATTTCACTAGTATCTATCTTTTCAATTTGGAGGGCCCAGGTCATGTTATTCATTTCTCCAGGAGCCTTTTCATTCAATAGAGTACCCCCATTTAAACCTGTTTCTACATTTTGTAAACTATTCTTTAACTCCTCCATACCCCTTTGCCCTTTGATGTTTTTTCATATCACTTTCACTTTCCCGATCATCACTAATTCCTGCTGTACTTTCATAGAGTTTGTGTACATCACTCAATATATCGTTGCAAAGGAACTGTTATACATCGTCAGCACACACCAAATTTGACTGTTTATTTCTTTTTATGGTGCATTATCTTCTTAAGGGTGCCCTGGCAGTGAGAGCTAGGTTTATCTAAATGAGACACTAAAGGTTTCATTAAAAAAATCTAATATCAGTATTAGTCTCATTATCTTTCTTTTGTCTCTTCGGTAGCATCCTATTACTATCATTTAGCCAATGCTCATGTATTGAAACATTATGATTGGCTACATAATTTGGCTCTTTATATATAGATTGCACTTTCGATTCTACAGATTTTCCCATTTCATTAGTTGGATTTTGATCTGTTTTCCCAAATTCCATAGTGTCTTCTATTTCAATTATACATCCATTATTAATCGTTTTTGTCTTTTTAGAACTATGCATAGCTGCTTGTCCATATTTATTTTTCTTTTTCCTAGCTTGTAGCTTTCTTATGTGTCTTTTGAGGTGTAGATTTTCCAGTTTCTCTTTATAACACATACCCTTCATTCCTGACGATTTATACTCCGACACTGTATATTCATTCTTTCTTTCACCAGATTTACTCAGTCTTATCTGGTCATTTATTTTTTCGCAGTCGCATGCACATTCATACTCTGTTTCTATTTCGGTATTCACACATTTGTCACACATACTTTTCTTGTTTCTTTTACTAATATCGCATAATAGCAATGAATGAATCAATAGCTTATCTTCTATGGATCCACATCTTTCTATGAAAGTAGTTAGGGCATTTTCTAGTGCTTGGAATAGCTCTTCTGTGTTCATACTTTCAAAACTTGTTTCGTCTAGTGATTCAATTGTTATGACCTCAGGCTTCTCCACAATCTGTCTATCAGGAATCTGATTGTCTATTGCTAAACAAGATTTTCTTATGACTACTAGCCCTGAATTTGCATTAATTTCAAACCTTTCTCCTACGTTTAACAATTCACATTTTCACCCACCTGTTTTTCCACATAGGGTTCTGTCCCCATATCACTCGTAGGGCATAGACGAGTGTTATCATCATGAGGTTGTACATTGTCTTCACATGAGTCTAGTCCAGTTGGTTTTAGCATCTGTGACAGTAATTTACTACCAATACAGGGAAATGCAACTGCTAATTCATCCGTAATTCCAGTGCCAAGCATTCGATACCTTCAGAACTCTCTATTTTATAAAAAATGTCGTTTTGGCCAATTTACATTCAGTCAATAGTCCTGGTTGTGATATAATTTTTCTTTTGCAAGCACGATTGTGCATGCTTACTTGTTTACTAGCACCTTGCTTAAAATCGCCTATTTTCCTTTGGGTATTATTAATAGAGCGTAATTGCATTAAAAACGGCACTTATACACTTCCTTAATACAGTTCTCAATCTATACCACATGTACTTAAAAAGAAATGTGTCTCACACGAACCTTAAGATCAGCCTAGCTCAGAAAAAGCTCAGGGGCTCTCCCCCACTGCAGCACACCGCGCACCACAAACAGCACACTTCTGTGCACTTACTGTTGCACGCGCGTGGTGCGCTGCATGCAGGGTATTTCACCCTGCTCGGGGAGGTGGAGGAGAGGGGCCACCTGGTGCAAGCCAATCCTTGAATCTAAAAAGATAGAGAGAGCTACCATTAGTATAAGACATGTGAACAATGTCACAAAAAGGCATATCCAGTCTGACAAGTGGGTCTAGGGTAAATGCAGAAGGCGTATCCACTCCTAATATTAAAACTGATAGAGCTTATCTATATTTACATGGAGGTCGGGCAATGTCCGGGTGTCGCAGCTATGGTCTTCCTCCTTTAACTCGCGGCTCGCAAGCAGAATTCTCGCGTACTGCAGTCTGCTGGCAATCAGTCCAAAATCCAAACAGGGAGTATTCCAGCAAACAGCACACTTCTGTGCACTTACTGGTCTATATTATGCATTGTTTGTAGTTATCAATTGAACTCAACAATTAAATTCATATATTGTCAATTAAAAAAAAATACTGATTTAACAGGAGTACATGCAACACCCCTAAATACATGAAAACAAATCCTCCAGTGTCCCTGCTGAGAGTTGCATGGGCCATGGTTTGACACAGCCTGATTCACTGCGACAACAAAAACATTACAAGAATCTATGAGGAACAATCCAATCGTGCTCATGTTCTAAACGTTTGGATGTTGGGTTTTGGCGCTGAGGTGTCATTTTAGCAACACATAATGGCATTGAATATACATCCCCCAGGGTGATTTCATTATTCCTTACTTCCCAGATTACCAGGCTTAAAACGAGTGTATGTTTTGCTCTACTTTTTTATTTTATTTTTTTATGTGTGCTCCTATTCCATCAAGCACTTTAATGACTGATATTAATACCAGTGCTGTGAATGTATTGCTACTCGTTGGTTGTTGCATGATGGTCAGAGGTGGAATTTGCCATGGGATCCAATACCTATTGGGCTGACAATTGTTTTTGATAGACTAATGGAAAATGAAGCTTTTTATTTCTGGCTACATATATGGGCATAACATTGAATGAGAATTTGCCAATTAAATTTTCTCCTGGATAATGTTAATCCTTTATGTTGTGATCTGCTAATAGAAAACAAGAACAAGATTCGTGTATACAATTCAATTACAGCATGCCTTATGGAACATCCTTCAGTTAAGTGTATTGATTGTCTATAAAACGAATTAGAGTTAAAAAAAGCACTGCACGTAACATTTTGTCTTGTTATTAAAGTTCATTATTTGCGTGTCCTCAGAGGCTTTGGTGTAAATCTGACTTTAAAATGAAACTGTGGTGAACCTTTTTAATAGTTGCATACATGGATCTTTTAATATGGCCTCCTCTGTTTGACCCAACTGATCCTGGACATCCAAACACAGTTCTTATTTTGTTTCTTTTTTCTAGCATTTTAAATTCACTTACCAAGCTTAGATTATTACATTAGTGAAACCAAACTTTTTACTTGTGCATTTAAACAGTTTTTCTCTGCAGGTAAAATAATAATACACAGAAGAGTACACCTCTCTAATAGGACCCTGTGCTGTATGGCATAAGCAAATAATTACTTCAAACCATTGTACAACAATGTACAACTAAGCAAAATAAACCCTTTCTTTGTAACTGACTATAAATGTACTCTGTTTTCACTTTTGATAGATTTAGACTTGTTTGACATCCGGATTCATAAATGGTAAGTGAAATAGGACCTTCTAATTCTAGAGAATCCAGTTTCATGTCCCCAACTAGTGATAGGTCCCCCTGTTTGGGGAATCATGCAGGTGTCTATTACGGGTGTCAACAGTCCACCTCTAAAAATGTGTTCTACTTTACTGTACATATTCTGTTTCCACTCCTTTAAGATCTAAGAGCGCGAGAGAGGGCTTGTGTTCCCTCCTGCCATTTAGGAATCTATGCAAGAGATGTCTTCAACTGGGTAAAGCACTCCTCGTCTTTACTTTGAGAACACATTTGGACATCTGTATGGACTTTGATTAAAAGCGTTTTCTTTCTTTGAAGTACTTTTATAAACTTCTAGAGAAAAGTATTTTTAAGTATTAAATGTGCAGAATATTACACAGGCATTCCTGCATGAAGTAATACACATCAAGGTCTAATGTTACAGTGTGTAAACAATGAAAGAGGATTCTTGGGCCAGACGAGAGCTGAAGGTGTGAATAACAGGCACAACTAAATAGTGAAGGGGTGAATGCATGGGGTAAGCAAAAGCATTATCCAGTCATGAAAAGGAATGGCATGTTGGTAAGATCTGTGAAATTGAACAATTTCATTTTTACCAATTGTATGTTTTAGACAGAATGTTGACAAACAAGCAAATCAACATACTCATTACAACCAAAATAAGTTTGCTCACCTCAGCATACCGATTCCTGCTATTCATTCAAAAGATACACCTTCACAGAATTGCTACCCTATTCTAAGAACCTCAACCACATTCAATTCACCATTCCCATCCACATGTATGCAAATATTTACACAAGCCCAGGTTTATTAATTCACATCTGCAGTCCTCCACTGCTCAAAGCTCCCCTCCATTATAATCTGTTTACTCAAGCCACAGGACATCACACAATTATTTGACATTGACTGTATAACCTATGAGGAGTTCATAATAATCGAGTGGCTACACCTAAGCCCCAACCTATGAAGATTGAGTTCTGCCAATCTCTTCTATTAAATCAATCACAAGATAAGCCTTCGCCCCGCAATTCTACATAATCAGTGGCTCCTTAGTACGAGGCAGATTTCCAAATAACTAAAGAAAGGTCATATTTTACTTCTCCCTCTGAAACCCACTCTCAACACATATGCTCTGTCAAACTACTGGCACACCACTGTCATGTTCTACATTTGTACATCATAGAAAGAACAGTTGGTTTCCAACTTCATGAAAATATAAACACACAAAACCTCCTGCTATAATGCCAGCCTAGCTGTTACCGCCTTTGCTGAACAGCGACAGTTAACACCAAGGTCATTGACAATGTTCTACTCCGCCTGGACAAAGGAGAAACCATCCTATTATATATACTAAGTGTGTCTATTCAATTTGTCAAACAGTCACCTAAAAATCCCTTGTCTATACCATATCAAAACACATGGTTTCAACATCATAATCATTTTCTGGCTGAAGTCTTACTTATCCAACATATATCAATGTGTCCAGCTGAGCTCCACCAGAAGCCACCAAGTCACCTGTGGCATCCCCAGAGATTCACACTCTTTCCTCTTACGCCAATCTCCACTTTAAGCCCATAGTAGAGACTAAAACTTTGCAACAAGATGCATGAATATGCAAATGAAATTCAACTATTCCTCTGGGTCATTTTTGCTGTTGAAAACTGAATCTCGAAGAGTGGATAACAAATGTCTGTTTTTTGATAGGTAGACACGTTATTCTCCTTAGAAATCATGCTAAGCATGTACGAACGCTGAGATGGCTAACACATGACTATTCAGGGATTTACCCACCTTTCAACTCTGTGTGCAATGTCTTGGGGATTTACAAGAACACATCACCAGGAAAATAAAAACAGCATGATCTCAAGTCCCCCATCTTGGCCCAATCAAGTATTGTCTACCTGCAATGGACTTCAGAACAGTCATCGAGGCATGATTAACACCCATGTTGAATGTCAATAAGGTACTGAAGAACATGGACTAATTCTCATGATACAAGACCCTGTTCCATCTTGTGGCTGGCACCTTCCTCCAGAGCCCCCTGCAATCCTCCATCTCACTCTAGCTCACTGCACTTCCCCACCACCATCCCCAACTGCTCAGTCACTCACTCACACTGTCCCCAGTATCCTCTCTGTCACCATCCGGCATAAACTCCACTTCATCAATGTGCTCCTCCTTTCACTGCCTCATGGAATTGGAAGATGGATGTGCTTGAAGCCCATCTTCCATTTCCATGATTGGCTCCACTGTGAGCCACACTCACTCCACAGTGCTGTTCTTATGAAAACAATGTCAGTAGTACCTCAAGGCTTATCCCTGGGCTGCAAACAGCAATAAAAGCCATGGACGCAGGCTGGGTCATCTGATAAGGACATCAGGGCCCAGTGTTAAGGTTCTTGCTTCACTCTGGTCTATAACTTGGGACGTGGACCATTAGAGACAGATCCAGCCAACCGATTGTAGGTGTTATTGCTCAAGTACTCCTCCATCTAGTCTGAGGCAGTAACCTATGTGCTGCCTTGGCCCCCAGAAAGCTATCCACATTCCCACAACATGCCTCATCAATGGTATTAAGACATTGTCCACAACTTAATGGTCCCACACATTAACCTTGGTTACCTTCAAAGTCCAAGGCACCTGTGACGATCCAGGAATGACACTCGGACACAACGGATTCATGATTTTGGTCAAAGACTTGTATTAAGATAAAAGGTGTGGGGAAATGTCTCTATCCCTGCACTAGAGGTGTTTCCCTAACTAAAACCAGCCAAAGGGTCTGTCAACGTCAGAATGTCCAAAACAAAGATGTTCTGTGTCCAAAGTTCTATTCTATTTCCACAAACTATGATCATCGATTTTATTTATATTTTTTTTATTTATGCATTTGTATAAGCGTACCCAGCCCAAAGGCGCTGGTTACATTCAGGCGGTGGGGGAGGGAGGGAGCAGAGGGAGAATACAGAAGGGACAAAGACGCAGACAGTCAGTTAAAAAGGTACATTTTCAGCTTTCTCCTGAATATGTGGTAAAATGGTTAATCTCACAGGTGAGAGGGGAGTTCATTCCAGATAATGGGGGCGCGTACTGGGAAGCCACAACCTCCCAATCTATTACGGTTGAACCTTGGGGTGGAGAGACAATGTTTGTAGGCCAAACTCAGGTGTCTGCTTGGATAGTGTCTTTGCATTTTGTTAGCCATGTAGGAGGGAGCGTTGTTGGAAAGGCATCAATGTGTGATGTACAGGATCTTAAAGTTAATTCTGTACTTGACTGGGAGTTAGATGGCAGCACTCTGAGCCTGAGTCAAAGAGTGCAGGGTAGATGGTCAGTGAAATCTCCCCTAGCGAGGGGCCTATCCTAATCTCCACAATGAATATGCCACATGCCAGCTTTATTGTACAGTTGCGATAATAGTGCTGGGCACACAGCATGCTTAATTTGATGGCCCAATGACAGGCAGGTTGGCTGTTTCATAAACAGTCTGAAGGAATTGACATGTTGGCCTATATAGAACCAAGGTCTACTAAGCACAGAAATGCACTGCATCATGGACACCTTATTTATTTATTGTCATTTTGGTAACGCACCACATGCCCTGCAGGCCTCAGGGCGCACAGAAAACAGAGACAGGACACACAAAACACGGAGATCAAGCCGGAAAGAAGAGGAGCTGAACATAGGCCAATTAATCTGGACTGAAATTGAAAAGGTGAGTCTTTATGGCCTTTTTGAAGAGAGGGTAGTTCTGTATTTGATGTATGGTAGCCAGTAGAGAGTTCCAGAGAGTCGTAGATTGAGTGTCAAAGCTAGTGCAACCAAAACAGCCAGTTTAAATCTCGGCTGAACAAGTGCTGGAGCCGCGCAGATTGAAGATTCCTATTGTTTGATTTGATCTTAATGCGATCTGATAGATATAATGGGCTTGAGAGAGACACACATTTATGAGCCAGAGTGAGGGCTTTGTGTGATATTCTGTGACTTACGGGAAGCCAGTGTAGAGTTTTTCTGAATGTGGAGATGTGTGTACGACACAAGAGTTTAAAATGGTGCGTATGGCTTTGTTCTGTGTAACTTGGAGGGCTTGCATGTTGGCGGCCCTAGTGTCGGTCAGCAGACTATTACAATAATCCCACCTGGAATTTATCAGTTCTGTGGCCGGAAGAGAGCAGTTGTCATTTGTTATAAAAGGTCAGATTTATTCTATGTGTTTATTTATGAGTCCACAGACCAACCAAATGTTGTTTACATGGGACTTCATTTAAAGTTTGTCATCCAAAATGACACACAATGTTTTCAGTTTTTTTGAGACTGTTATAACATGCTCTGCAATCAAGAAGTTGGAGTAGTCTGGTGTCAACTTGCTGCGAGTATTCTTGGTGATAACAATCATAAACTCTGTTTTTTTGTTGTTAGCCAATGAATTACATGCCATGCAGTTCTGGATGGCACTGTAGATGTTATTAAGGGTTGCAGCGTCTTTCTTGTATTGGCCACTAAGCTGAATGACAAGTTTGGTGTCATCAGCGTAGTTTATATATTGGACACCCAGGCTGTTCATAAGGTCTAAGAGTGGCCGAATATACAAGTTGAAAAGTAGCAGCGACAGGCAAGAGCCTTGCGGAACACCACATGTTTGAGGGATGGGAGTAGAGTGATTGTTTCCAACACAAACCCTCAATGTACGTGGTCCTAAGAAAGAGACAATCCATTTCGATGCCAGAGTGGAACAGTTTGCGACCTCTCCAAGCCTTGTCACTAGAAGAGAGTGATTAACAAGATCGAAGGCTGCGGAGAGCTCTAATACCATCAACAGAGCAGATTGGCTTTTATCTGCTATACTTGCCAGGGTGAACTTAAGGGCGAGCATGGCAGTCTGTGCCATGTCGAACCCGATAACCAGACTGGCGTGTACCTAGAATGTTATGCTGTTCAACATGAGCTTGAAGTTGGATGTATGCAAGCTTGTCAAGGACCTTCAGAATGAAAGGTACTTTAGTGATGGGCCAATAGTTGTCTTTATTAGTTGGATCTAAGTTGTCTTTTTTTATTAGTGTTAGCTTCAAAAGAAGCTTTTTACCATTTACAGTTCAAATTCAACATGAAAAAAAGAAAAGAGAAAAATGAGAGAAAAAACAAGAAGAAAATATATAAGCAAAAAATTCCATAACTCTGAAAACATTCCATAGTTCTGAAAACATATAATACAATTATTTCAGTCAATTGCTGTGAAAAGGAAAAAGAAAGAGAGAAAAATAAAAGGAAGGAGAAAAAAACGGGTAAAAGGAAGAAGAGGTAAGAATCAGTTCAGCCACAATTGGCAGCTTCTATCAGTCTTGTTATGCAGAAATAAACTTTCGTTCTCACTTTTCTCCATCAAGTTTTTTAAAGATGATTGATACCATCTCTAGCACGGCAAAAGTTATAGATAACCTTGAGCCCTGTAGCAGCTGTAACCAAACGTTTTTCTTTGTTAAAGTTCGATTGTTGACAAAAAATCTCCCCAGTAGGTTGCGACGAATGTCCATGATGCCCTGACAACTAATGATGAGATGGCGAAGTTTTTTCATTGGATGCCCACAGAGTCGAAATTTATAGTCTCTCATACTTTTCTGTTTTCTTGCTTCAAGAATTTCTTTGGTTGGAAAGATATTGAAGCGGAGTCTTAGAAATTGCTGTCGCAACTCGGCCGAAGGAAACTTGCTCAGATACAGTGGAGTTTGGCCTCGCTTGTTCAAAGCAACACATTATTTGCCATAGAGTTTAGATGACTGTGCCAGCACTGAGGACTCAATCCAATCATACTCATACAACCGTTTCTTTACAAGATCTGGATTTTCAATAAGTAGTTTCGCACTAGAGTCTATTGAGTCCAACAGGCTCAAACATTTAGTGCTCCATTCAACAAGTAAAGGCTCTCTTTCTGACTTCAGTGCTTGGCCCAACAGTCCAAACCCGCTATCTGGTGGAGGCAGTAAGCATTTGCGATAGAAAGATAGAGTTTTCCAGCTGACGTAAGTAATGAGAGAAGTCAATCCAAACTCTTTTCTTATTACAGCCACAGGTATACAGTTAGGGAGGTCAAGTACAGCTCTCCAGAAGAGGCCCTCTAAGATTTACCATATCTTCCAGCTCATCTGAAGAGAGCACTCAGCCCCATAGGTCACAATGGGGACTACCTTCATGGTGTAAAAACGGAGCAAAGGTATCAATGTAAATTTACAATATCTGCGTTTGATCAGTCTTGCCTGGGCTGTCAGCACCTTCAATTTGCGCCTTAGCGCTATTTCTCTTGGAGCTTCACTTTAGCTTGCGTTGATTGGGATGCCTAAATAAAGCAATTCTGATGTCTTTCGGATCTGGTCACCATTTATGTGCTAACCCTTAAACTTCATAAGGTTGCATCTTGTCTTCCCCAAGGTAAGCACCATTGATTTGGTGGCGTTTACTCTTAGGTCATAGGAAGATAAAAAGAGAGCTAGGGCATTCAATTGGCGCTGGAGCCCGATTGGAGTTTCATCTAGAAGAATGACATCATCTGCGTACAATAAACGATTCATTGGGGAGCCCGCAATACAAGAGGGGAAGCATCTCATTTCTGTAAAGGCGTCACCTATGTCTGAGATATAGTTTAAAGATGGCTGGGGCTAGTCGACACCCTTGCTTGAGGCCCACTCCTGTTTTGATGGAATTCGACAGGTCTCCCTTTTGGTTCAGCTTGATTTGAATGTTTGTGTTGTTATGAAGGGTCTCCATAGCCTTGCATATGTCAGTGATTCTGCCAAAGTTTCTCTCGATTTACTGAATCAAAGGCTTGAGACAAGTCCACTGATGCGAGGTATACGTTTTTACTGTTCTTTTTTATCGTTCTCAGTTTCAGGTAATTTATCAGAAAGAGGTTTAGGGATGTTCCGATTCCCTTTTCAAACCCTGCTTGCCAGCCATCCCGATGTTTTGATACCCAGCTCCAGGACGTGAGTTGATTCAAGATCAGGGCCGCAAAAAGTTTGCCGATAACATCCAAGAGGGCGATAGGTCTATAATTTGCGGCCACAGACCTATCACCCTTCTTGAAGATCGGTGCAATGATGGATTTCGTCCAGATGGCCGGGATACAGCGTTTTATTTTCACCAGTAGAAAAAGTTGGTGTAAGAAAGTTGCCCATTCCTCAGGATATTGTTTTAATGACAGATTTGTGAGGCCATCAGGACCCGCCGCTCTGGAATTATTGGACGATTTAATTAGGGTGAGGATATCTTCCCTTTCAGTTTCAAACTCCCAGTTCGAACAAGAGTTTTCTACAGCCTGAGGCTTGCTGGGTAGGCTTTGAGAAGATCTTGGAGAAATGGTTCATCCAGTCCTTCGTGGGAATAGGGTTGGAAATGAGACTCTGTTGAGGTGCGTCTAGCACGTTAAAAATTTTCCACATTTCACTAGAGTTTTTAGATGCAACTAATTCCAGCATATGTTCGGCATTCGATTGCAATAGAGATTGCCTATGCTGTCTTATCCAATTATTGTATGCAGTCCTCATTTTCTTGACGGCCACAAGTGATGCCGGGGAAGGATTTTTCTTCAGCGCTCTTTGCAACTTTTTTAGCTTCCTTTTTCTTGTGGCAACCTCATGGTTGAAAGTGTATTTGTGGCAAAAGCCCTTTGATCTTCCTGAGCCAGATTTTTCGCTAAAGATGACCAAGGGCAGCGTAAATCTATGTCTTCCGGCCTGCCATTGTCTCTTAGATTTTTAGATAATGTTGATACATTTTCCCTCAGTAATCTTACTCTGTTTCTTCCAGGCTGTACTTCCAAGGCATCCCCATCTAGCAAAGACTTTGATGTCCTGCCCAGTTCAAGTGTTAATTTCAACATATTGTGGTCACTCTGTGGAGTTTCCATGATCATCAACGCCACTACTCTACAATGAAGGCTGTCAGAGGCAAGAAAGTAGTCTAAGATATGAGAAACGGTCCCTCTCTTCCAGGTTGGAGTTGGTGGGATGTCCCTCAATGTAATGCCATTTAGTAATGAGATATTTCTCAGCTGGAACTCCTTCCTAAATGACAGGCCTCGTTTTTCAGCTTCTTGTAGATTGCTCGCATAGAAATTTATGAGAGCCCCACAGTTATTGAAACAGTGAATGTTTAGGTCCACACATAAGATCACATTCAAGTTGGAGTAGTCAACCATTGCAGCGTCGACCTCCTCCAGTAACTGGGCATGAAGTTCTTGGCTGCAAGGTTGTTGCAGTTCCAATACAAGTTACACAAAAGGATCCGCCTCATAGCCTCCTCTTCACCAATTTGATATACCAGTAGGGTGATCTGAATAAATGGTGAAATGTTCTTTGACCAGGCCACCAGCAGACCACCGCTTTCGTTGATAGCAGTCAATAGGCCTGCCATTGGTCTACCCTGTGTGCCTTTTATTGCTGGGTTCATAAGGACGACAAAGTCCTTGATGATAGGTTGAACATACAGCCACGTCTCCTGCAAACAAATGACCTCCAAATCTTCCAGTCGAATACTACCATCACCCAGTAGATGTTTAAAACCACGCGTGTTCCAACAACCCAAGTGGATGTAGGACGGGGGATAATGGTTGCCTGGGCCCTGGCATTATGATCTTCTGGCCAATGAACTGGCCAGCCAGTCCCAGTTGTCCCCATCCCTATCACCCCTGGTCCCTCGTGGTACACCGGAAGTGATCTTTGAGGCAGTATGGTTATTGATCGTGATTCTGAATTTGCCCTTATTTTTTTTACTCGATCCTTCATCACATCTAAATTGGGTTGTGTTCAAGGGGCAGTCGCTGTCTGTGTTGTCTGTCTTCCCGCTCCCCACATCAGGATTGTAGCTGTTAAAATGATGAGATTTAGTGGGCATCTGGTCATAGAATTTGGCCTCATCTCTTCTTCCTAGGTTCGAGGTTGATCTAGCGGTTAGGGAAAACCCCATATTCTTCAGTGGTTCAGAGTTTTGCTGTAGTAGAGTTTTCACATCCATGGAAGCAAGATGTATTATGGCTTTATCATAATTTGATTTATCCGGAAACTCTATTAGTGATAAATCCTTTGTGTTGAGTCCAGAGAGTGCATCAATACTGCGGAAGAGCCTCAAGATGTTAGCTCTATTTAGAACTAGATTGTCTTTAATGCAAAGAATTCTCCGTAGTTCCATGCAGTAGGAATCTGAAGTAGTCTCCTTTCCAGGGCTGTTCTCACGTTGTCTGTTGTCCGCGTTATAGTTCTTTGTCAGCCCCTTTGGTTGCTTAGCTTTGGCCCTACTGTTTTGATCCTGCGTCATAAATCTCCTGCCCAACGGAAGCAGTGAATCCTCACTGGCGGATCTATTCATGTGCACTCTTGATACAGTTCTAGTTCTGGAATTGAGGTTTTATAGTTGAGGGCTGGGGCATTTTTTTTAAATCCTCACAGTCAGAGTCACTAACAGACTCATCATCAATGCCTTCGAAGTTGTTCGCCTCCAATAAGATGCTGGGTGAAGATGCCCAAGCATTGTTTGTTTTTAGTGCCTTAAGGCGATCTTCCAAGGAGGCATAAATCTCAAGGTCCTCGTCCCAATCAGCGGAATACACCAAAAGGTTCATTAGATCTTCCAAGTCCTCTGAGTTTAGGATATTTTTAGGCTTATTTATGGAATTTGGGGCAAAAGAGGACTTTCTGATTTCATCTATGTCTTCATCCGATTCCATGCTCGTAAAAGAGTCTTCATTTTCTATCAATTGTTGGTGTATTTGTTTTGGATCATGGATGATGGCCTGTTTAAGCGCCAAGTCCTTGAAGTTTTTTATTGCAACAGGTGGACGTGATTGTTTGCTTTTAGCAAGTTTATTTGCAAAGTTCACATGTTTAGTTTGTTTCTTGGACTGTATAGGTTTCTTTCCAGAATTGGAACCAATCTTAGTGGCAAAACTGGGTCCCATATCACAATTTGTGAAGATGTCATATGTTTTAGGAAAAAGTGAAGGCGCATATGCAAAAGGCCCAGGTGCCATAGTAGATCCAAGTAGCAAGGGATTGGGCAAGGCGGACCTAATATCCTTTGGTTTTTTGGCGATTCTCCGCACAGTGTTACTACAGTCATGATATGTCTTCGGGGGAGACTGCTTCGAGGTCCCCGGGATCTGATTGTCTTTAACTCCCTCAAACTTCCATTGCCCTGGATGGAGCATTGGGTCGTCTGGGTGTGACTCCTTGCATGATCCATTGATGGATTGTGTTGAGGGCTTCTTGGTTCCATCCAGAGGGGATGCAGCAGGGCCGCCAGTGTTGACCATGCTGGTAGTCGATGAAATTGGTGTAACACCCAAATTCATAGAATTTTCCCCAGAGTTTGTCAATGTAGTGTTTAAATCAACATCGACGATGGGACCATTTTGATTAGTGCTTGACAAGGATTGCCTTCTTTTTTCCTTGTCTCTAATTAGAGGTTCCAGGATAGTTTTCAAAAAGTTTGTAATGTGCTCCTCTTGCTTGTGTTTATTTTCAGGTAAAGCCGATATGAATCCTTCCACGAAGATCATTTTGGTGTGTAGCATTGCGATCAGGGTGGATTGGTCTTTTAGTTGGTCCGTGATGCTCTCGTACAATTTCATGAAAGGACTCATGGTGACAGAAAATGCCGCAATCATATTGGCATCTAAGAGTGCATTCGGTGAAGACTTTTCCTCCACCAGAGCCGCAATCATGTCCAATAATAAATCTTCATCAGATATTGAATCATTGTTCATAAGGTCGATCTCCACTGATGCACCTAGTGAGGTCGAAGGATCTATGGGCCTTGGGGACTTGGCTTTAGTTGTGTTCTTCGTTCTCCCACTGTGCTCAATTTCATCTTCTTCACTATTATTCGCTCTCTTGCCTGTTCGAGCAGGAGAGTTAAGCGCCCTGGAGTTTTCTCTCGAAAGAGCTGCTTCCTTCTCACAAGCGATTTCCAAGCCAAGGCTGCCAGGATTTTTCTCTGGGTCGATTGTCGTTATGTGATGAATAATTGAGGTTTGCCTAGTATTTCCGGGGCACCCCTTTTGGTTTTTCCATGGGGGGGGCATCCCAACATTTTTACTTAGGTGGAGAGTCTCAGCAGTAGGTGGCAGGATGGATGGGGTCTTGAAGAGGAATCACTCTGTGAATAGCATAGATTCCCAAAATTAAAGCCAAAGCTTAGGCCACTTGGTTTCCATGCCTGTCGCATAGGGACCCCTCTATTAGAGGTCTTATGGGGTTTGGGCTCCAAGGATTTGGGAGGACTGGTGGATGTAGCCGTATCACAGGATATAGCGGCTATGGGTAGGTAGACCTCATCATCTATACTGACCACGGTCTCCTTATGAGGTTGAATTGAACCTGTGGCGATGTCCTTGCCCGTCATTGGACAATTTTCCTTAATCTCCTGTGGCTCTGTTGTAGTCGCCTCTAGGTCAGGTTCCACATAGATGCAGGAATCATTTAGCTGGTTTTGTAGTGTTGCCGAACTAGCCCCATCGCCAAGGGTATTTTCAAGATCCATGGTATTTTTGGCAGACTCTGTTTTCTGCCCCACTACAACTAGAGCCTCTACCGGATGATTTGTGGTAGGCTCTAGGTCGAGGCGAGCGGATGATTTGTGGTAGGCTCTAGGTCGAGGCGAGCGACTAACCCTCCGCCCATGGTTTTGTCTGAACTAAATGGGCCTACAGCTGTCATTGCACCAGTGATTTGGTCAGGCAAACGAAATTCACAGCCACTCATGCTAGGCTGGGGGATGGCTGTAGTGTGTCAGTTGTCAGCTGCAGCTATGCCAACTGCAGCTATAGGCTATGGAAAGAGCACTGTAAGACATGCAGGGATCTTTCCTAGCGTCTTTATCCTGTTCTTTTTTGACAATAGACAGTCAAAGGCAGGAGCAAGAGCAACTTTATTTTAGGGCGTAATGGAGTAGCCGCAATGTGAGTGAACAAGTAAGTGTAGGAGGAGGAGGAGGAGGTGGAGAAGGAGGAGGAGAAGGAGGAGGTGGAGGTGGAGGTGAAGGTGGAGATGGAGGGAGCACTCTATGTGGCTAGGGGAGCTCAAGGACATATAGTCCACAGTCACTCTATAATCACTCTACAATCACTCCTCCTCAGACATGTGTCTGTGCTCTGTCCTTAACAATAGTGCAGTATAGTGTTATTGTCGATATTGGAGCAAGGGGCTTTTATAATGCTGTAGTAAAATCAGCGTGAATCAGCGCGAATACAGCATCTATGGCGGCATCTAGGTCTTCTTACCGTGGTCCTCGTTTTGTTTGTCTCTGCAGCTGCCCACAGCCCACGGCCTCCAAACCAGGTCCAACTCTCCTCCAGAGCTCTGTTACTGGGAGGGGCGGGTAGGAGTGGGGTGGGGACCGTAGTGCAAGACAAGGCAAGGACGAAAAGTACAGGACACGGACACAGACCTTGGGACTCAGCACTCGGCACTCGACTCTGTAGAGGAAAGGACCTGAAAACATTCACACATGCACGCAGAACTCAAGCCGCACCTCTCAGCTCGTCAACACAGCAAACAGCAACAGAGGCCGCTTCCGAGTTCTCTGCTGTAATTGATAGGACTTGATCGTCAATCAAATGCGTTCCCAGTCGCCTCCGTTGTCTTTTTTCAGTAGCGGGTTTATGCATGCTGATTTCAGGGCAGATGGTTCTATGCCCTCGTCAAATGATAAACTGATCAGTTTAGTAAGCCAAGGGACGAGGAGATCTTGTGATTCTTTACAGATATTCTTTGGACAATTGTCACCTAGGCAAGCTTTTTTTTTTTAGATCTTTTATCGCCTTGAGCACTTGCTTTTCTGAGTAGTGAGTGAAGGAGAACTGAGGAATATTGTCTAAGTTGTTGGTGGGCATAGCAGTGGTGTACACAGATGGCATAGGGTACCCATGGTTACAAGAGTTTTTAATGTTTTCCTTATGGGTGGTGATTTTAGATAAAAACCCGTTGTGTATGTATTTCTTGACACCACTCTGAGTTCTTAACAGGATTGTTCGAAGGAGCTGGGCGGTCTTGGAATTCGGCCAGTATTTTGAACAGTTCTCCAACATTAGATTGGGCATTGATGATTCTCGTATTATAGTGAGTGGATTTGGCAGACGTAATGAGTGCTTTAAATTCCAGTACAGATTTTTTGTAGGCAGAAAGGGTAGCAGCATTGGTGTTCTTCCGGCAGTATATTTCTAAGGCTCTTTTGGATTGCCTGGCGGTAAAGACGTCTTCTGAGAAGCAGGTGTTTTTTATGGCTTCAGAGTTGGTCTCTTTCATTTTCATGGGTACCAGTTCATTAATGACTTGCTTGATGGAAACGGTGAGATGTTCTACTAATGCTGAAGAGTCAGTAAAATTAGCAAGTGGCTTTAGGTTGGATGACAACAAAGTGGAGAACTTGGTGGCGGTAATATTCTTTAGGTTGTTTGTACCAAAATGACAGAAGCGTGCTAAAAAAGTTAATGGCTATTCTGAAATGTGAAAGGGGCAGTCTTGGCACACGAGCTTAGAATAAAAGCAAATCTTAGACTCAATAGGTTTTACCCAGCAAGTACTTGCTCCCTCTGGGTATTTTTAACTGTACTTTGTTGACAGTTGACTATGTTTCTATGGCCAAAGATAACTCATCCTCTGTAAACGAGAAACAATTTCAATCAGTACACCTGCTTCAGAAGCATGGACAGCGGGTTCTAAATTAAATCTCCAAGCCAATCTATGACTATTGCAACCCAGCAAAATAAAGGACCTGATGAACAGCATTGGGATACACCCAAAACCGACCCAAACACCCCAGAGGAACACCACTCGAAAGTAACTGATGACATTGCTCCCAAATGCAGGGGCCTCTCCCTGCTATATAATATGTGCACTATTGCAAGCAGCATTACACAGCAGTACTCACAAAAACACGCAGAACGTATCTGTGACCTAAACCAACTGCAGGGGCCGACATTAATACTTCAATATCGCCAATGTGCATGATCAAATAAGCTTAAATGTCTTTAAAAAAGAAATCCATGTTCTGTTTTATATTCCGAATGCTTTCTGGTGCATCACAAATATGGAATTAAAATCAAACACATGCCAATGTGACAGCCAGAAAGCACATCTGAAATTGTTCATTGAGAGGAAGGAACACAATTCATCATATAAAAAAATAAAAATAAAAAAGACGACTTGGCACGATCACTAATGTACATGTAAAATGTGTATACTCTGTATATAAGACGTTAAGTTCTGATATTTAATATAGCATTACATATTGTCTGTAAAAAAGAAACCATATATTTCAAATTGGATATGGAAACATTTCAGAGCCGATATTAATGACATCTGTATGCACAACCCTCTCAGTTGAGGTTAGGGCCAAGGGTGTTGGTGTGGCATTTTCTACCATACAGATGCTGATCTTTTCCTCCAGGTAGACGTTTTCCAAAGCTGCTCACTTGTTTCAACTTCTGTGTTGGTTGCAGGCCAAGTCCTTCACAAAGGGGAGAGAATATTCCCCAGGTTGAGAATCCTTGTGGAGTGAAGGCACGAACTTCGCGGAAGTTAGATGTGTATTTATAATGAACCTGTAAATGCCAGCCCTAGGAGACCCATTTAACACATGCTCAAACAGTGCATTTGCATGCAGAATTTAAAAACTGTCCATCATTTTCTCTGTTTTCTTACACTTTGAATGACCTTTTTTAACATTCTTATACGCTCAGGTCTTGTTAGACACGACCTTCCCTGCAAACTGACTAGATACGAGGATGAAATAACAATGCACTGTATGCGATAAGGTCACACGTGAGCTCTACCTATCATTCCATAATCACATACTGCTTGGATGTATGCCGTGCACTGTTTAACATTCATGTTTGACCCTTTTGCATTCTCTGTAAAGGTCTTGGCATAGTGTCACTCTATTTCCAACTGTCACACACATTTTGGGACATGTAAAGACCTCACAAACTCTGTTTTATGATCACTACCCTGTATTACTGTCATATATTCATTGGGAAACGTGATATACAATACATCATTAAACACAAAACATGGGAATGAGATTAGAGGGCTGAATGGAACCAGAGGACATCATTTACACCCACAGAGTACTCCAAAGTGTCTATTTTCTTTCATCAAAGTAAATTGCCTCGCAGTAACTTACCTCACTGAAATGACATTGTGGCATTTCAATGTTTTTTTTAATATAAAATGCGGAGTCCCTCCACCTCATACCGGCCCCTGCACATACTCCCCTACCTTCCCACCCTATACTTCTTACCTCTAAAGCTATATAGGCATTTGACATCGCCAAACCACAATTTCAGCCAAGTAAATGACCACAGGGTAATTTACTTCACGAAAGAACAGTACATAATCCAAAAATAAAACAAGGTTATCAAATGATTCCATGTGACCGAGACACCTTGCCCAATTTATGGGGTTTCATTTCTCCATCAATTGCATTCTAGATATTGTAGATGTGGTATGATATATGATATGATAAGATAAGGCATTTATGACGCACCTATACACAAGTGTTTCAAGGCGCGACGAGGCAAGGGAGAGGAACAGAGGGAGGACATACAACAATCCTACTAGGCCATGTGTCATTCAGATCGCGCAAATGCATGGGAAGGGGGCAGGGACAGTGCAGTACATGGGAATAGATAATAACAATAAGTAAAGTAACGGCCAGCAACTGGCATGTGCATGGGTAAGTGTGGACAACAGGTGTCAAGAGCTGGAAGGGGGACTGTAGGGATACAGAAACAGTCCCCAAGTGCGGGGGTTGCCAGGTGGGCAGTGCAGGTGTGTGACAATGGTGGCGGAGGGATCTGGGCCCGAGATCAGAGGGTGTCCAGGTAGCCAGTGCAGTTCAAGTTGTAGCTAGGAGGTCAGCAGAGGAGAGGAGGAGAAAAAGCAGAAGCAAAGAGAAAGGTGTCGAGGTGCTTCCGGAACCGGAGAAGGTTCTCCTCAAGTTTAAGGCAGTCAGGGAGGCTGTTCCTGAGGAAGGCACCAGCCGAAGAAACTGATCTACCACCAACTCATTGCTTGGAGAAGCAACTGACCCTTAGGGAGTTGGAGGCGGATGAGCGAAGAGCTTGAGAGGGAAGATATTTAGGAAGAGAGAGTTGAAGGTATTGAGGCCCCAGGCCCCAGAAGGCCTTGTGGACAATGCAGTGGGTTTTGAACTTAATCCTTGCAGCCACTGGGAGCCAGTGCAGAGATTTCAGTCCTAGAGAGATATGATCCCTGGGCTTGAGGCCAAGGACAAGTCTCGCAGTCTTGTTCTGGATAAGTTGCAGAGGGTGGAGAGTAGAAGCAGGCAGATTTAGAAAGAGGCTGTTGCAATAGTCCAACCTAGAGAGAACCTGAGCTCTGGAGACAGTGAACTTCTGGGGGAAGGAGAGGAAAGGGAGAATACCTCTGAGGAGGTGCAGTTGGCATTATGACTTCTTAGAGACGTCAGAGATGTGAGGCGAGAAGGAGAGTGTGGAGTTGAAGATGACCCTGAGGTTTTTAGCATTGAAGGTGGGAGCAGGAAGAGGGCCAAGAGAGGCCGGCCAGAGAGCTACAGGAAAGGAGGGAAAGGGTGTGCCGAAGAGGAGAATCTCAGTCTTACTGGCATTAAGGCAGTGGTAATTGGCGGCACACCACTCCTGGATAGCAGACAGACTGTCAGAGATGAGGGAATGAGAGGAGCAGGCCGAGGGTAGCCTGAAAATGAGCTGGGTGTCATCCACATAGTTATGAAAGTTGGGGCAGAGAGTGGCGATGTGGTGGGCAGTGAGTGCCAATTATTGGTTGAACAACCAGGGAGATAGGTTAGACCCCTGGGGGACACAACAGGTAAAGAAAAAGATAGCAGAGAGGAAGGACCCAAGTTGGACCTGGGAGGGTCTGTCAGAGAGGAAAATAGTCAGCCATGCCAGAGCCTGACCAGTGATACCCAGGTTATCACATGGGTCACTTAATTTAAATAAAAAGGCTAACAATGAAGTAAAAGCTAAGCCCAGGACTGGAATAGGGTGTGTTTGATGACTTGGGGTCATTTGATAACCTTGGATACAACATATTCTATATAAAGCTATGACTCTGTTTGTCCTCTTCCTTTCAGCCATTTCCACCCTTACCCAATTCAGACTGAGCAACATCTATTCAACAGTAGCTGTTCTTATTCACTTGCAGTCTCACTAGAAGCAATGTGGCATGGCCTGCTTGGGACCAAACACAGTTTCTTTGTTGGTGGCTTACAGACTTCTTAGTCCAGAGAAGGAGATATATTAACCCTGAACAATGACTGACCGTGGACATTCAAGATGCCTGGCTTAGCTGTGGGATATTGTTTGCCTTGTTGTAGTATGAGACTCCATCTTGTCCAAATAGTGCAACCTGTTCCCCTGGGCTATGCCTCTAAATTACAATTAGTGCAGCAGAATGCTGGTTGTCATCAGCCCACCTATTGGTTTGGTCTCCCCAACTCTGCTAGGGCTATAATTCTAGAGTCCACCAACAAGAAATGCCTGCTTTGATTTCAGCTGGACCCTGCCCCATTGACTGAAAAGATACTGTCATTTCTATTTAGTAGTGAACTGCAACACTGAAATTAGAGTATCGTTGGTGCATCATATGCATCGTTCTCTTTCAATTTTCACTGGTGGAATGGTGTTTGCATATGAGTACCAATTAAAGTACTTGAGAGGAGTCTAGACTGTTGTAGATGCCGTCATACATATCTGTCAGACGTCCACAATGAGACATCAAAAAATCCTAATGTTGAGGAGGGGACAGGAATTGGAGTCCTGTCAACTGAAACCAACCCCCTCTGTGATGGCACTGGCTCTGGCTTCCACCCTGGTAGGCCTCCAACCCCAGGCCAAGAGCAGCTCCTAGCCCCTCGTGGCAGTGGCAGGTTACTGACCATGTCACATAACACACACGATTTTGGTTAGCTTATTAGCCCAGTATTGAAACTGAAAACCAATAATACCTATATAAAAAGTCACAGTGAGATGAATGCAATGATGAAAATCAAGTGCAGGTATGTGAGAGTGTGTGTGGTGTGCAAAATAGCCTATTGAACAGTTACTTTTAGAATTTTACCAACTACAATGCCGCGGTGCGGCACAATACTCAAGCGGCATGCTCACATGGTTGAGCAAGATTTTGCTAGGACACCCACATTTGAGCATTTTTAGAATTGTACACGAAATTTCCTTGGGGGGAAGTACAAAGACACCCAAAGGTAAGTATTATGGCTCAAGGGGTATATCGCCCACCAGGGCCACACAACATGCCCAATATCCCATTGTAACCTAGCAGTCCCCTGAATGCTGTCGGACATGTGCAACTTTTTATCCCTTCTATTTCCAGCACTCTTGCATTGGAAATAGAATCAAGTGAAATTATTCTGGCGGTACTGTGGGCTGGAGGCAGGCCACTGGTAGCAGTGCTTTGGTAGAGTGAGATAGAGGGGTGCTTTTAGGAGGTTAAGCGGGGCTGGTTTGCAACCCCAAAAATGGCCAGTAAGAATGTGAATTCAATTAAATGTGTGATTATGTGCCTGCAAACCTGTTTGTGTGACACGTCTGAGGAGGTTGGTCCAACCTTACATTTTACCCTTTGATCTGCACATCAAATTGTACCTGAACAACTATCTGCAAAATGTGAAAACTGTTCTAAATCGATTCTCTTCTTTATTCAATGGGGAAATTTAGCACTTATTGGGTTTGTTCTGATCACTACCTTGGCGTATCTATTTCAGAAACTGAAGAAAGCTGAACGTGTCTAAGTGATGGAGAAATGTAATCAAATTTTATAAGCAAGAAAAGGCCCAAACTGTCTCCCAATGTACATTATTGTGTAATTTAAAGACCTAGGTTTTATCATTAATACCCAAATGCATGAGACACCTTCATAATTGAGCGACTCCTTTCATGTGTGTTCTCCAATTAGACAGTAGATGGTGACTGAAAAATCAACTGAAGCCACCTAAGATGAAATTCTTTAGGTGAATGACTTCCTGTGCATAGGACAGGCTTGGACTTCAGTTGTGCTAATGGATCCCCCATCCACTTCTAGAAAAAGATTGACATGTTTTTAAATTGATTAATAGTCTGCCCTTTTCACTCTAAAATCGTTGTTCACGTCTGCACTCCCCTTGCACCTGTTAAGGTTGATTGCTGTATTTCTCTAGTAAGGGACCAGCTATCCGGGCATATGGAAAAAGCAATGTGTGCCACCAATGCCACCACCCACCATGACAGAAGGGCAATACCTTGCTTTCCTTCTAAGATCCAGCGCTGATGCAGTGGCAACAACTGGGGTAGCAAGACCACAGCCGGCAAAACACAACAGAATGCATGAAGTATGTGCAAAGAGTGTGTGACCCCTCAGGAGATGGGAGACATCTCAATCACCCAGATCATGCCTTGGCACACCGCAAGTCTGAAACCAATCTCCCCTGAGACTGCAAGGTCAATGTGACAACCACACGCAGTAGGGGTTAAGTAGTGACTGCTCCATGATTCATTGCCTCTCTCCTGTGCAGCTCTTTTCCTCACAAACTATGTGGATTGCCCTGGCATGGGGAAGTCCATCTCCCCTCTGCAAATGCACGGTGCCACAAACCTGAGCATGTTCCAGCACATTCTAGATTTAGCACAGGTTCAAGCGTTATCTTTACTGGAATGCCCTCAGATGGGTCAATCCATCGCCTCTCTGCACACACATGGTGCCACAAACCAGTGCAGGTTACAGCACTTTCTAGATTTAGCAAAGGCTCTAGCCTTATTACACCACATTTGACAAAACGAATTACATTGATGGTCATCATAACTTAACATGGAGAGTAGGATGACTCTCACTGAACCAAACATGTTCATGTGAGACTATTCACAACATATATGCTCTCCCCAGCGGATATCTCTGATAGAAGTATGTCCTCCCTTGCTTAAAGCACCTCTGAACAAAAGTGCAGTGTGTCTTGTAGTGACTGGCAGAGGGATCATTGATATATGTTTTTCTTTTCTGGGGATTGGCTGCAAAATAATTGACGTATGACAATTTGCTGTTGAGGATAAACCCATGTTTTTGCTGCTGTTAATTTCCTTGACTCTTGAAGTCATAGACTGTTGGTGTTACATCCGTTGTCTTGATTTAAAGCCTGCACCTTCGGGAGTCATAATTAATGGGTTTCCATCTTCGATGCTGATTGGCTATCATATTGTATCCGTATGTGATAGGTTTAATGACCAGCTGCTTACTTATAACTCTATTAGGTTGTATATTATAATATTTTTCCAAGAGTATCCATTGTATCATTGTTGTAGACTTCAGTGCTATTAGGAGTTCCCATGTGTGGCAGAGTTATGCCAAATGCCGTACAAAAAAGCAAGTTTTATTTCACTTTGCAGGCAGCTGTCATATTAATAATATGCAAAGTTTGAATTCGTTGTAGCAGCTCATTTTTCATAAGCAACTATTTTGAGGTTTCCTAAGGCAGAGTAGTGAAAAGAGATAACATGCATTTGATCATATTAATGTGTTCATATTTAATTAGGCACATCTCATTTTTATACATAACATGTGCACAGAAAAGAAAAAAGGACCAGCTTTGCAGTGAGGAAGTCCTCGGGGAAGGAAGAGCTGTAGCCAAGTGCATATGGAGAACATTCTATATTGCTGTGTAATGTGCCTTTGGGGCCTAGAAAGATCCCCTATTTTTGAAGGATAAATAGGCCAGCAATTCCCTGGCACATTTCCATTTTCTTGCAGAACAGGTTAGTTTGACCTTGAAACTAGATATCTAGTCCTTGCATGCATTATTGGATGTATTTGAAGAATTGGTTTTCTATAATTCAACAATAAATTCTTACATGGGGGGAGGGGGGGGCTGCATTGCCTCCAGGGAAGCTGGCAGTAATCGTTCAGTGCATACGACAGGATTAGAGCAGCGAGGCCCTCCCTGTCTCTTTATGGGGTTAAAACAGTTCAGTGTCATGATGGATTCTTATTATAAACTTAAAATCCCGAGCCCAGACAGAAAACTCCATCTAGTTTGTCTTCATGATAATATCATGGTACGTTTCTTTGCTGGAGATGTAACACAGAAAAACATGTTTAGTTGGGAAGAATATTAAAACGCATATTTTTAAAATGTGCTATTCTTAAAGAGATTGTGATGAATCTGGGCTGTCACATTTTGAGATTTCCTACGTCCAGTGGCATGATAGGGATGCATTATGTCATGTCTGGCAGGCACTTGTGAATGTGCCCTCACATGGAGAATGACATTACCGCGAATCTTTGCCCGCAATTTGCGAGTATAACATCTTCCATGTGGTTACTTTTTTTAAACAGTGAACATATAACAAGATATGCATTGTGTCATGTTAACACCGTATACAGCGCTCAATCATGTATACGAGTCCCACTATTGTAACTGAGGATCCTCGGCTTGATTACCTTTAGAAACCACTTGTCCTATAATCTCATGTCAACACAAGGGGGCTCCTCTCTTAACACGAATCTCTATTGGAGCTCATTTCCTTTTTTGTTCAAGTCCTTCGTGGTGTGGGGAAGAGGCAACAAGGTAAGGCTTTTTTTTTTTTTTTTTAACCGAAACCTCCAATCCCCTAGTAACTCCTTATTACCTAATGCTCGTGGTCACTTCAAATTGAAAATCCATGTTATACCAAGTAGAGCGACTACATTTGCAATGCTTCTGCTAAGGACATGGCATTAGGTAGTCCTACTGCCATGTCTTTATGTCCCAGGTTAAATGTAGCAAGAAGACTGCTGTCCCCAGTGACTATAAAATAGGCACAACATAAGTTAATTATTGTGCTACATCTATGATTGATTGGGATCTGGGGCAACAGACCACTTCAAACAAGTGAAGACCAGGAGGGCGACTTTAAATAGAAATAATAATAATAATAATAATAATAATAATGATGATGATGATGATGAGAATAATAATAACAATATCAAACATACTAATAATAAACCAAAAACGTGTTTCACCAGTTGTGCGAATGACCATAACAAATAAATGATGCAAAAGAACAAATACTGGTCTGCCCTCCTCTGAAGGCCCTTATGAGCAGACAATAAATCTGCACTGCCTTTTGGTACTTGTCATCCACTTTATAGCATTACAATTACGTCTGGATGTCATGACCTACAGAACGCGCCCCTTTTGGACTTTCTGGTCGTTGTCTCAATGGGGCTTGGACTCCCTGGTACTCCCAACATGGCCGTCCAGCGTGAAACACCATCCTCGCTCTACACGTTGGACGTAGCGTGTTCTATTAATAGACCACACCCCGTGGCTCCGCGCGTCTCAATGCTATTGCGAAGTAGCGACCAGATGTGTGCTCCGTAGCTCGCGGTATTGCATCCCTGATTCTGTCCCTACTAACTCCATTCCTAGTCCCTCTCCTTTCTTCTTACTTCCTGGACTCTTGTGCTGAGTAGTGCACTTTCTTAATTTCCCGGATTCCTGGATCGTTGCATCCCGGAACTTTGAACGCACGTGGAGTCGGAAGAGACTTGTGCAGCCTTATTCAAGACCCGATCTGTCCGCAAGAAGGTATCGACCAAGAAATCCAGCAAAGATCGGACTCAGGTGAGAAGGGGGGAGATCCTTGACACTGGATGATAAGAACAATCCTTATTATTTGTTAGACAATTCCTATGTTGTCATCTTCCTCTCACTGTTTTGAGTGTTAAACCTGCAGTAAATCCCGTTCAACCCCAACAAAACAAATAGTAAAATAACTACCTTTATTGTTCATGCCCGGATATTAGGTGGGTCACCCAGAGGAAAGACTATCTGGATGAAAGCATGGAATGAAAACATGGACATGAAACATCAGTCAGTACGTCATGTGTGAGGCTAGGACCGATATTTTGTGTGCAATATTCCAGCAATTACCACAATAGGAAAAGGTGCAGGGAAGTATGTTGGTGAATATCTTATGACTTTGGGCTCATTTATGTAAGAATAATGCAATTTGTTGAAAATCCCTGATGACGCTGTATATCAATAACATGAATTGCATTTAAGTGATATTTTGTATTTTATTTTTTAATATATTGAGACTAAGAAAAACATGTTGGGCAATTTACAAGTCTATACTTTGGTCTGATATTATTTATACAAGAAACATTCATGTGATTACTCAATATGACAATTTAGAGTTCCTGGCGTAGAAATATAATTTAATCAAATAAATGTTTTTTAAACAAATCCCCAAATTTCTATATTGCAATATGGTCCAAACAAAATAAACTTCAGTAGTCAGTCAACTGTTCATCCATTCCCTCAATTCAAAGCATTGAACCCCGGGACCTGGGGACCTTTAAGACCAGTTAGCAATACCTTGAGATGGATGGGGATGCAGAACATACTTGTGCATCAATAATGAAACCGACTCAGGAAGTTGGCAAAACTTAGTACTGTTTAATTAACAATTATCTAAATCTGTGAGTTACAACGGTCATCAACGGATGTTTGGTCAATTTCTCTGTGTGTTACATGAAAAAAAACACATTTATAGCAAATATTCATCATCATTGACGTCACACTACATGACAAACTAAGAAAACCTACTTGGGGATGTGATAGGCTTAACAGCAACATCTAGGTTCCTATATGGGGCCGTGATTGGGTCTCTAAGATCAGGTGGATAACTGAACCCATCCCAAGTGCAAGTCATCATCCGTGTCATACTAATATTCAACACTCTATTGGTTACACAAACTATAGGGCACTTTGATACAAGGCCCTATATAATTGGTTGGCATGCTTGCATCCTTCTGGAATATTCCACTTGCTAGCAGCATGTACACTGGTTGCCCTAGGTGCTGGATGGGTTGGCTTGGTCATGCGCCCACACCTAATTAGCCCAACATATATCATCACACCTGCGGTCTGCCATTCAATTAGGCTTTGAACTCTGCCTTGTAGAAGCTCACTTTGCCTGAGAATATAAGGGAGTGTGGCATGGTCCTATCTTCTGGTTTCGGTGTAGCTCAACCTAAAGTCTATTTTGATCTGACCATTTGACTGGAGACCACATTTTTTAGCTCTTTGTTGCATATAACACTATTAAATTATGAACTCTTGACACCTTCAGTGTTTTTCCATTCCACCTCAAACAGAAGGTTGTTTCTTTCTTACATTCATGTAGCTTCTTGACAGGCAAAGAGGCTCACGGTGGCCTCGACTCTTGGTGCTGGGCCAGACAGCCTTTCTTGAATTTTCCTTCATCATCAGCTATTTTCTAACAGTGCCACACTCAAGCCCTTTCTCTTCACAGGGTTTTAAGTTTGTTAGAGTGCATTGTGAACTATCCAGATCCTATACATTCCTATGTACCTACATTGGAACATTGCTGCAATCTATTCACTGCATAGCCAGCCTCAGGATTACTTCCGTTGCATCATCTGTAGAAGTGTTTTCTTCAGTGTTTCTTCGTACAAGCATCTTCATTTGGATCCAGAAATGTTGTTTAACTTTGAAGATGCCTCTTCAGATCTTATAGAATGCTCATGTTCTTTGTTAATTTGTGTCTTTTCTAGGTGTGCCAGTTCTACATTGCGTAACATCAACAGTTCTTCTTCTCATTCATTTTCATACTTCTTCTCGGACTCTCTCCAGAAGACCATTATTTCTTCGTGAATGCATGTAGGGTTTTTTCAATTGATACCTTGTCTCAAGAATTCTTTGTAGTATAGGCATCTTCACGGTACTGCACGTGTCACAATTTCCGCTTCCCAACATATAGGCAAAGTTGGGGTGGAGCTTCAGGTAGGGGTATTTGGCTCCTCCTCTACAGCATGACAGAGAATGTGTAGTACAGAACATATGTCTATAGCTGTCTGACACTGAAACGCAGAAACAACAAAGAGGCGTAATCAGGCTGATGACCAGGCTGATGTGACACAAGCTGAGGCAAAGAAAAAAAGACTTTTGGATCATCCCACACAAACCAGTTTTGAATATCTGGATAAAGCTTCATGCCTGTGTTTAAAAAGGATTCCATTATTTAAAAAAATACATATTGTCATTTAAATTTAACAGAAACCAATACAGACGTTCCCAGGAGTCATTAGACCAAAAAGATGACCTAAACTACAGATAGGTTTGTAAGTGTCTCACATTATCAAAGTATTTCTCAGATAACATTTAGACATGAATTAATACTCCAATGAAAGGGAGCGAGAGTTCATCCGGATGCCACAGTTCACAAATTAGTGGTAGCTTTTACAGAGATTATGTATCATTAGGCAATAAACCCCGAGCCGTGGGGGCCTTACTATGTCAGGTAATCCCTCCAGGGCCCAGAGTAACAAGCCTGAGCATAGTGTAGTATGTTTAGCAAGTGGATATGCAACTGGAACAGAGCACACTTAATGGGAGTGCTGGTAAATATTTCAGCACAATAGAATTATATAGTAGATGAGGTAACATCTGCTGTTTTGGAAGATTATCCTGGTGTGCTCCTAAAACCTAATCTGCTTTCCATGTGATATGTCCCTGCCAAATTCTACATCCCATGTATCCTACACACGCCTGTTGATTGGGTTGAACAAGTCTCTAGCAAGAATCCATTACAATTGTAGTGGGCTTCCTCCATTGCCTAGCTGACAGTATGCAGATGAATCACTATCTTTCCAAAGGGGCTGACGGATCCACCTCCACACCCAGCTCTAAGCACAACATAGAGTGAAATAGAGTGTCTATATCACAGCCTTGAGCTCTGGGAGTGTGGGTGTATTCTTAAAATAGACCACTCAATTGGGTGATCCAGTTTATTGCTCAGTGGGATTAGTTACCCTTGTGAACTCCAAGGGATCTGATGGAGACTCCCATACCCTCACCAACTCACTGTATGGCGGATTAGAATACAGGACCTGCAAATATGACCTCTAAGGCCCCACAATGGCACTGGCTGAATCCTGACACTGCATCTTTTTCTTGGTAAATAATATGCCTCATGATCTATCTGACACCTTTCCTTTAATACATGAGTATTGTGAAAGGACTTGTGTGCCCTGTAAACTGCATGTTGAAGGTAGGCAGCAAGCTAGTTAGAGTAGAGTTCTGGAACGTGTTACTCTCTTCCCCGAACTTCAGCTAGTCATGGTAGGGTAGATGTTTGTAGAATGTCACTCTCTCCCCACAACCCACTGGCCATGGGTCATGTCAATATGTCCATTCAAACACTGTGGGCCGTTCCTGCTGGTCTAGGTAATTGCATCCTAAATAATTTAATATCAGCGCATAAAGAATATTTGTGAAAAAATAAAGGAAATAGGGAACATTAATTTTTGGTACAGAAATCCTGGGTGGTATTGATGTGTGTGTGTGTAAATGAAATCCAAGGTACTTCAAAGAATCACAATTTATCTAAAGAAGTGACATCTATAACCTATCCCACAGACACGTGATGCAAGTAAAACAGCATGAACTGTCTGGTTTCCATGGATTTGTACGCAAGTGACCTCTCCAATTTGATCAACTATATATAGGGAATTGTGTATGTTCCATCAGATCTGCTAAACAACGGAGAAATCTGTCCACATATAGTCATATGATGAATTTGATGCACTGAACAGCTGACCGGTCCCACATTCTGCATGTCCATATGCATGCAAGTGCCCAGATGGACCCCACCTAGGGCAAAGAGGGAGAGCAGACACACCAGCCTGCTGCCCAATAAAATTCAAAAGACTGAGATTATGTATCATTTGTCAGAACCCTCACTCCTGGACCTGAAGAAAGCAGAGAAATGTGCCCACTGTATAACACCCGTCCACCAAGCTGTCTCAACAGCCTCTGAATAGCTTATATGGAAAGTAGCACAAGGATATCTCTGCACTGAGAGGTGCCACTGCCACCAGCTAAGGTCCAGCATGCCTCTGGAATACATCATTGGTTGCTGTATATGAGAACATGTTCACTAGCTTGAATAAAGCCTTCCTTATCTAGGTGAAGATACCTGGTCATATGGGGCAATATCTTGGATTCCACTACCTTCACCAATATAGTGCATTCCAGGTTGATCATGGATAGTAGCTTGTATGAGGTCCACAATGTTGGGTCTTTATCTAGATTGAGCAAAGACAACTGTTTTTGCCTTCTTCATAGTGCACGCCCAATTTCCTCCTCAGAGTGCCACTTGTATATACATTGCATTATTCTAACACTAGGATGTGCTACAGGAACTTTTGTCTCTAAGCCCATTAGGCCAAGGTGCCTTTGCCATTGGTAGCACAATAATGCCTCCCTTGGCATCTGGGGTAATCGGTTCTTTCAATGCCAGCTCCATCCCCTTATTAAGCACCCAACAAATGTTACTGGGGCAAATATGGGTAAACCAAGTCAATAAGTCCCTTGGTAACCGGAAGCATACTTTGTAACTAGCAAATATATTGATTTGTAATTCTGTATTTTATTCAGCCAGATTAACATTTTGGATGATTTGACAGATGTCCCAGGAAACATATGATTTCACCAGACCCACCTTCATTTTTTCTACTTGCATAAGATATAAGTCGAAGTGCTTGAGCCTCAAGTTACTTTAATCTTTGTTTTGACACACATGGGGCCAGCATTGAACAAAAAAACAACAGGCCAGTTAAGCAAGATAAGAAAAAGACCTGAACCAAATGTTTTTTTTTCATCTTTGTCAGAGAACATGTGCAGGCCTGTTTCTGTTGTATCACCTCCCTATGGTGACTCGCTTCCAGAATCCTGGTAACCTAAGTGCCAATTCTCCAATTATGTTACACTCAATGCATGTTAGAACATCGTTAGACTTGTTATAACATGTCCCACATGACCCAAGAATCACACATCACTACATTCACAGATAATGCACTCAAGTTAGACCTGAGGAACCCAGCTTTCATTTCCTTTGCTGTTCTTTTCTTTGTTTTTTGCTATGCCACACTACCCTTCTTCTCAAATGTCTGCCACGTCTGCTGCTGCAGAAAGAGTCACAAAAGTCGTCTATGAAATTCACAATCTCCAATTAAGCCTTCATCAAGTTCAACATACTGTAGCTTGTATTTCTCCTCTTTGGTTACAAGGCGTTGCGGCATTTTGCGTTTACAAAGTCACAAAGAAGGGTAAAGAACAGAACAACTAATTGCAATCAGGAGTGGAAACTGTTTTTTTATGTTATTACATTTCTAAAGTGCACGTTCACCAAACGCACCTTGGCGCTAAGTATCTGATTAAGAAGGGACACAGGAAGCACTAGAATAAAAGGTCTCATGCCACGTCTGAAAGCAAGATGGTTTTGAAAAACTCTCGTGGCAAAGAGTTCCACAGCTTGACGACCGCTAATGAGAAAGTGCAGCTGCCAGTTCTGATAAGCTTAAAGCGCGGGACAACAAGAAGAAAACCATTCTGCGAATTTGGCACTGAGAAATTCCACTCCTTAGTCATTTACAGCCCGATGGACCACAAAGTGACTTAAACTCGATACGTTTCCTCACAGGGAGCCAATGAATGGGCCGCAGAATTGGTGTAATATGCGTGCCGTAGGGGAATGCAGTGGCAACTCTAGCTGCCAAATTTTGAAGTTGCTGTAGGCGTTGAATTAAATACAAGGTTTGGGCTAAATAGAATGAATTGCAATAGTCGAGGCAGCGGAAACTAAGTCTGGTGACCACAGGCGCGTACAAATGCTTAGGAAGAAAGGGAAGAATTTACCGCAATATTTTCAACTAAAACTTCCATAACCAGTAACTGTGTCCAAATCTTAGTGCTATCTTATTCTGTCTGTTTGCTAAAGCGTCATTTTCATAGTCATTTTATTTGTGTAACTCATATCCAAAAATCCCACTTCCAGTGTTTGGACCGGTTCCGCCGGGGAAGGTGCTGAGGATCTGTTACTGAAGTCATGAATCAGTCTCAGAGCTTACTGTGGCCCAACTTGGTTGTCTAGTCTGCATGCTCTAGCCTTAAGTAAAAGCACAGCCCATATTTTTGAGTTTAATCTGAAGTTCTTCAAATTTGTGTCTTTATTTTGGAAAAAAGCGCTCACTAAAATCTCTATAACTCCCTCAGTTTTTAAGATAGAAACGAAAGTTCAACTCCCACTTATACCCAACATCCATAGCTACATCCACAACCCAAAACCACAGTGTGAAACAGTACGATTGACCCGTTATATCAAAAATCGCATAAGTAAACGTTTGCCGCAAATGAACATTTCGCAAACGTTTTACACAAGTGAATTGTCTTTAAATTATTTCCCACCTTACCTTGGAGATTTCAAATGTTTTCTTTTGATTAAATCATTGCTTTTGCTTGCTCACATCCATTCAAAGTGGCTCCCGTATATTGTATAATAATTTAAGCCTTTTTGACCAAATGTATTGTTTTTGCTCAGCCAGTTTCAAAGCCGTACTGACAGTTGAAAAGTCAAATCCGTTTTTCTCTTGTGTTTAAGGTGCGGGGTGGGAGTGATATTCTGTTTGGTCTGCATTATTCCTGAATACCTGCTCTCTCCTCACATCTATTTAAATTGCCTATTGGTGGGTTGAGGGGTGTTGCAGGAGGAACCTCTAACCATAGTGCTATCTGTTCCAAGCCAACCCAAAAATATTCTTTTCTTTGCTGCATTATTTTTGTGTTCCTTACCTGATTCCCAGTGCATTAAAGATATTATTCTCGTCACCCATTGGTGCTTGTTGTTACCTATTAAAAATATATTGTGATTTTAAATTCTAAATACATAAATATATACCTTGGCAAACTAGCCTGATTCCAGGTTCAGTGTAACCTGGGTGCATTTTGAGAAGGGTGTGATATGAGTGGTATATCATTCAGAATATTTAATTTGTAGATTAAAATAAATAAGGATTTCATTTGCTCACTACATGTTGAGTGAGACTTGGGTGTGTGCCTGATTGAAATCACTTACATCCTGCCTTGCAGGAAGCCTCCACCTGGGCCTCCATAGAGAGAGTGTCTCCCAATTCCTTGGCAAACCCTAGTCATTTTGTTGGTTGTCACCATTCCAAGGGCCCTCACTTCATAGATCAGGTTGCCCGCACTGATTCAGGGGCTACTTTGCACATTAATTGTAATTAGTTATTTATAACGCGCTTAATACCCAGAGGTGTCTAAGCACGGACCAGGGATCGAACCTGTGTTGCTCCACACAGTCTTGCTTCCTGGCGAGCAGGTTGCCCCTGAACTATCCTCCCGAGACTTAATACACATGTAAGTGTAATTCTACAAACACTTAGGACACAGTTGTATGGTTGATCAACATTTCACTAGATTTACTTCAACATATTTGTATTGACCAGTTCTAGCTTATTAGTCAATTGCTGTTGATTAGACATAGGCTTCCTTCTGGAACCCTTGGGCAAATAGGGCATAGGAGATCAAATCTATATAGCTTTCAGTTGCACTGTTCCTAAGCCTTTTCCACAGAAAGGAATGGGATTTCAAGGATTTGAATTTCCTAATATAGATGAACTTGTTATTTCTGATACAAAATTACTTATATTTTTCTCCCTCACCACCTAACAGAGGCAAGCTGTTCACACCCCTCACCAAGGGACCAAGCAAGTATTGTACTTACAGATTGTGGTGTATCCTTCTTCCGCTTCACGTTCTGCATTCATCTTTACACAACAAAACAGAATATTTTACAGCACATTTTGCAGCAGACATAGAAAAAAACAATATGATTTAAACTCACTGAGCTTTCCAACTGTGAAACAATATGCTGTAAAATCAATTTTGCAGTTAAAAAGGAATATATATATACGCATTTGCACCCACCAAAATTCACTTTGTACCTGAAAAACAGCTGATTCTATAAAGCTGTAATTTACATTTGTTGACCATACAAAGGCTTTAAGGCCATGCCAGACAAGGGGTGGCAGTCACATTAAAGGCTATAGCAGCCACTTTGTAATAATGCAGTAGCACGGAATGCGGAGATTAACTCTGCATATGATTACCTTACCTGACCTGACAGCAATAATTGGTATAAGTTGGCAATAAATTGCCATATGAGGCAAAGGGCAAATATGCATTGCAGTGTCCCTGGGGTATGTTGCTTCTACAGTGTCTACCCCTGTCATAACAGCACACTTCCATGGCACATTACGACAGCTCCATTCTTAAAATCTGGTTGGTAGCTAAAACAAAGTCTTATGTCTGCCTTAATACCATTAATTAATAATTCATGAAATGTAAGCTATACATACCAATGTATACCATTAATTAGTAATTCATGAAATGTAAGCTTGTGTGTTTGTATGCCCATCCATTGCTTCAGGTAATAACAACAGGGTTTTATGTCATGTGATGGCATCGAGGTCAAGGGTTATATGACATCACTTTCTGGGATGTCATATGGTGTGTGATGTCACTTCTGCTACCCCTGGGATTTGGGTGAAATGAAATCCCTATGACGAGCTACCGAGACTGTTTCACATACTCAGTGACAGCAACTCAAACCAGCTCAGGACGAGCATGAGTCAGAGCATGGAGTGTGCCAACATGATCCACATACTTGAGGAAATTGTACTCATTAGAACATCACACTCTCACATACTCTATCCTCTCCTTCTTCTGCTAACCTATTTGCAGACAATAGACCTATGTAATGGTATAAAGCAGACTACTTCAAGGTTCTGGAAAATACTGAGACAAAGAAGAGCATCAGGAACATAGAATATCCAAGTACTGAGCTGTGTCAAGTTAGCCACGTGTAGCAATAAAGATACAACATGGGAAAGAGACTATGGACTTACACAATGTACCCAGACTCCTTTGGCCAAATTGTATAAACATCGACAATGGACTAAGCACTGTGTCTTGGGCAGCCGCAGTGGATGGCAAATGTGCTGTGCACCAAATGCGGGAGATATAAACCTGTGCCTCTGATTCAGAGAGATAGAACTCCAATTATGCTGGCAATCCTCCATCTCTGATGATGGGGAGGTCTGCAGCAGTAGACCGGTGCCCAGCAGCATCGAGAAGAGGAGGAAGGAAAGCATAAGGTAGCCGAGAACACCATTGCAAAACTGCAGGCAAAACAAGTCACCAGAGAAGCTGAACGGAATGCTCCCCATCCCAGGAATCCCTGGTGAAGTGTCAAAGCCCTCAACAATGTAAAGGGTGGCACGGGAGACCCAGAGGGGACACAGGATGGCTTTCCGAGAGGACGCATGCAGTTGTCCCTAGGACACTTTGCAACCATAACGTTTGTGTAGCACGGCAGGGACAAAAAGCCCACACACCTTCCCCTCCTAATTTCAAGAGTGAAAAGAATTCCGTTGATCACCAGGGAAGGGTTGAGGACCCAACATATCCTAAGGAGAACTTGATAGAGAGTCCCCCACAGCAGTGGTGGGGATAAACCCACTAAGAGATAAAATAGGGTGCGATCCAAACCAAGAGAGAGATACGAGTCATCTTCCTTGTGGTATTACTTGGCAAGGAAGAGAACCTACTGAAAAGAAGACCAGGTTAAGGGAGCCATTCCCCATAGTTGTAAGAGACTGTTTTATGACTATCAGGAGATGGTAGTCATTCTCCTGGTAATGTGGACCTGGAGGAAGGTCCAACAGGCCTGCGGAGGGGAGTCATTACCCCGGGACAGAGACCGAATGCCAGGAGAAGGGAGGCATTTTCCTGGCCCACCGAGAAAGTATTGTTTAGAACTTTATGACATGGGGAAGGGAGTTATTCCCCTGGGCTATTTGAGACTGAACGGCAGGAGAAGGGAGGTGTTCTCCTTGCCCAAGGAGCAAATATTGTTTGGTACTCTGTGACCTGGGAAGGGGGGTCATTCCCCCAGGCTGTCTGAGACTGAATATCAGGAGAACAAAGGGATTCTCCTGGCCCACCAAGGAAAAATGGTGTGGAATTTTGATCATAACCCATGCAAAGGGAGGCTGTCATGCCTGCTGATCACCTCTTAACTGTGGAAAGCATTTTTTACATTTCTAAAATGATCATTCAGCATGGGCTTTCAGATCAGCTGTTAGATCGTTCTTTACTCAGTGGAGGCTGTTAGCACAGTTGCCGTGGCAATGCCATATGGTCCGAGGACAGTGATTGTCTAAAGGAAGGTTCTCAGTTTCCCGATGTCACATGACAGTGGACATTGTTTTGAATGCCAGATCTGCCTCCGAAAAGCAGCAGTCTATTTAAGTTACACCTGCTGAACAGAGGTGCTTCTAATCATTTATACATGCCATCATGAAGCTCTGTTCATGTTCTGGCTTCCAGCAACTAGTGAACTTTTTCCCAGACTTGGATCATTTGTTTCAGGCACCGCCCATGGCTTCCTTGCTGCAGGTCATGCTGTCCCCCTTCCCCGCACTCGGAACTCCGAGAACAGCGCATTTACAGCCTCGCTCATTAACGGGGGTTCCTCCGGCATCCAGCTATTTCTGTTGCGAGTTTGTCGAGATTCTATGGCTGCCATTTCAGTCTCACTTCCTTCACCAAGACTTCTTGTTTCTGAACTATTGCCAGTCCAGCAATGTGGGGCATCAGTTGGACTTTCTGCTCATTTCTATCCTGCATGCTAACCTCATCTTTTCTCAGAGGTTATCCCGGACATTCCACATTATCCACATTGCCTCTAAATACACCAATTCTGGATGCATATGAACAATTACCTTCCAATTGACTATGAGGACCCACTACCTAATCCAAATATCATCCCAGGGCTTAAAGTGCACCCGACTTTGGGCGCTTTGCTGATCTTCTCCTCCCGTGCACCAACCCGACTCTAGAGAGTCCCACATGCCAAATGGGTTAGCTCCTCTACGAACATTCCTTACCTTTGACTACATTTTTGTGTCATCCTCTACTTTCTAGACAAACATACCGGAAGATTGAATACCCCTCTGCGGTAAGAACAACACCTGGGGGATTGCAAAGGCTCTAGATAGGAGAGGTGGCATTATTTAACTGATTTCCCACTGCATTTCTAGGAGAATTCTGGAAGTGTCCTCTTTATCCACTGAAGGTCCAGCACTTCATTCATTCACGTTAGTCTGGAAGTCTTCAGAAAGCTTAAATGCATTCCTGAAGGATTGGTACTGATACTACTCTCTTGTTACAGCCTGGTGTTTCCTTCTTTGTGGATTCCTCGACCTTTCAAGTGATTGATTTCTCTAGCCTATTATAACAACTAGTGAGGTACATCTCAAGGAAGGTCTCTTCGTCGACTAGTGGGGTACTTTTATCCGAGGTAAATGCTATAGTAAGCAATCCAACTGTATAGTCTTCCATACTGAGGGTCCATTCTGTGTCTCTGGTGTGTCCCTTCTTGCTTTGTTTATTTCTTTTCTGCAAGAATTGTCTGAATATTAAGTCATTCTCATGGGACCAGAACTATACTGCTTTATTCCTTAGTTTATAGTGTAGGGGACAGAAGTAAGGTTTTCTTGACACAGGATGGTGGACATTTTTACTTTAACAGGCATCCTGACATTTACCATAGATCTTTAGTTGAGGCAGGAAAGCCCCTCTTGAGAATACGGAAATATAGGTTTTCTCTTGCTTTGTTCATTATTTATTAAAATACTTTAACCCCAAACATGCCACCTTTGAGTCAGAGTCCTTCTTTTGCACCCTTACAATACCCTCACAAATATCCCCACAAAACAGCATATTAAACCAACTAGAAAGCCCCTACCGGAATTCCTGAATTGGAGCATTTAACAGAGTGGGGCCGGCATTGCTGGAGACTGGCTGCCCAGAGTATGGAAAGGAAAAGAGGCAGGTATTAAAACTCCTTTTATATGCTTCCTTGCTTGTAACACCTCCCCGAGGAGGAGGAGGACAATCAACAGTGTGCGAGGGGAACCAGTAACGAGAGAGAACCAACGGAGAAGGAAGGGGAAGCAAAACGGGGATGACAGAAAAAAAGGAAGGTGCGGGGTATTTGTGCGAGGTCAAGGGAGGAGAAGGATGAAGAAGAGACCTTTCGGATGAAGGAGACACCAGCTGGATGAAGGATGGACCTGAGGAGCATTGATAGAGAGTAGTTCTTGGATTTGAGTGTGCATGTAAGGTGAGTGACACAGTACTATTTAGAAAGTAGATAGTGAATGCCAAGGTGACTGGGAAAATGAAAGAATGATCATGGATGAGCTGTGGGCTGAATGAGAGTAACAGTAGAGTGGAAAGTGGAGCATACTAGTAACGCAAAGAAGGGAGAGTAGTTTTAAAAAAAATTATTGCAATTTTGTTAATACAAACCGTACACACACACACAAAAATATATAATTCCATTACCACATATGTACATATTCTTCGTTAAAAAGATAAACAAAACATTCTCAAATACAAAAGCAATTAATTGCACATTCTTGATTACAGCACACTCCTATTAGGTGAATTCTAGATAAACGGCATCAGGTTCTTCCGAGGCTATGAACTTGCACCATTAAAATTCATATTCAATTAACAATTTTAATACTAAATTATATTCCCACAACACTTTAAATGTTTTCTTTAATTCCACTCTTGAACAAATCTCTTCAATAACAAATTCATCTAGAAACATTTTCAAAGTCCTCAGAAAATACTTTAATGAGTCCCCTTTTCCTTCTTTTATTTTATAATAGACACCTACTTACCTCCATGTATAATTCATCCACCAGGAGGTGGTCTCCAACTCATACTGAATTATAATTGAATTATAATTATCCCAATCGGGACTGAAGGGGGCCGACCCAACACAACTCTCCAGATCAGGGATAGTAGTAGAGTGGAGAGCAGGAGAGTAGTAGTTGTGCGGAGAGTAGAGAGAGGCAGTGTTTTAGGAGCAGAGATAGACTAGCAGGGAGTACGATCTGAGGGTGAAGGTAGATAGTAGAGAAGAAGGGCAAGAGAAGCATTGGAGGGATAAACTAGGATGTATCAGGGAAGCAAAGGGAGATGGTAGGTGGAGTATGAAAGATGAGAGTAAGAGGAGGAAAGGGAGAGTGACAGAAATAAATAGGGAGAGGAACATCACAGTGCATAAGCATAATACCATGCAGTGCTGATGTTTCTGGAAGTCACAACCCTTATCTTACATCACACTGAGGATCATAGAGTAGGCACCTTCCTGATTGGTCCTAGAGGGTGCTTAATATAGATACATGAATAAAGTGTTTTCCATTAACCCATCACCTTTATCTAAACAGTTGTTTACGTAGTAGGGTTTACCTCTCTCTATTGACAATCTTTTAGATGTGATATGTTCTTGAGGCTATCTGAAAAACGTCCTACTAAAAATGTCCCCTTTCCCAAATCTTCCAAAGCAGGAATCATTTTTTTACGATAAAAGTTACGTATGAAAATGCCAATGACAGATTATTTTGGGACTTTGGATCTTAAAATAAATGCAAATATCCAAGCTTAATTAAAGTTAATCTAACCTTTGTTAACTATATAAAATACCTTAAAGTGGTTGACTTGACCAATTTACTTATGATTAAATGTGTCACTACAGATTGAGGAATGCTTAAAATTCTTAACCATAATAATTCAAATTGTGTTCAAATAGACTGTAGTCGGCATTCTTTTGACAAGATAAAACTTGAAGAATTGTTTGGGCCCCCCAGCAGTGAGTGAATCAATTTATTTTGAGCTCTTTGTGTAATTACTCAAGAGTAATGGAGAGCCATACCCACAATAACCCCTCCATAAAGAGCCACTGCTTTAATTTCTCAATTGTATACATTAATTTGTGTTTCCAAAGGGAGCCTGCTAATGATTTTACTATAACGATTTATAGCCCTATTTCTGTGTGAGGTCTTCTATGGGCTTTTAAATGCTATATGAATTATCTAATACATTTTCTTTTTTGTTGAGATTTTATGCCATCCTACATTTAAGAATATTGCTTGAAAGCACCAAAAGCAAGGAAAGTGAGATTTGGCGGGCGGTTGGGAGGCATTATTCATTGTTTTTAAGTTGAAACCACATTTAAAACCAAGTACAGAATCATTGAAGAGTGGGATTAGACAGGGGTGTAGGATGAGAAGGCACCAATCACAGAACGATCACAGTATGCTGAAAAAAGTACAAGATGGTAATAATATTTGAGTGCAGTTCTGAGATGTATGCCACAACACAAGAGTGCTGATCTATACTTTCAGTGCTGAGTTGGATGTCTGGAAGATCAGTTGTGGAAGGCTCAGGATACCTTCATCAGGTATCATTCGTTTGATAGTTATGCAGTACTCTGGGAGGTCATTTTGGGGTTGCTAGGGTGTAGCAGCTGCTTCCCCGGGCTCGCCTGCTGCTACCGCTAGACCTGTCCTTACAACCTCAGATCCACTTGAGGCAGTGCCAAGAACAGATCTCTGTGTCACACCTGAAAGAAAGGGCTGTAAATGCAGCTAAATGTGCAACAGCTTTTTGTCACTTGAAATCTAGGTCTCGATAGCTGGAAAAATAACAGGGATGCAGGATTAACCATGAAGCCGCCATCAATCACAGTTTGGCAGTCCACTAGTGAAGAATTCCTGAATGGCTGCGTTGAGAGATGGGGCTGTCTGTGCAGCTCATACCCAGTGCTGTAGCAACAGGAAGGGTATAGGGGCTAGGTCTAGCTAGCTGGGAATGGGTAAGAGTAGCCTGCAGTACTCAGCAACAACACAGCATGAACGCAAATCTCATCAGTGTTTCTCTTTGTCTTTTTCGCACATCTAGTGAGCCACTGGGCCTGTAATGAGAGGGGTGTGCCCCAGTGGCGTTTGCCACCAATCCTGCCTGAGCACTGTGACCTGACCCAGATCTGCATCACTGGCACACTGTAGAGAGATGTAAGGTGAACTAATTAATTAAAATGAAGTTGCCCTCCACCTTTGAAGTAAACCATCTGTTGCTTCCTCAAGCAAACAAATATATATTTAGAAGGATAGCTCAGGGGCAACGCACATGCTTTGGGAACAAGAGGATGAAGTGCAACATGGGTTCAGTTCCTGTTGCAGTGCTTAAAAGCTGAAGGAGTCTGCAACTAAGCAACATATAAAGGACCAAAGAAGAAAATAAAATTGGCCTTTTCTAAGGGTGTCATGGAGCGGACGTCAAACAGCTGCTTCTGTTTAGATTTCAACATTAAACAAAATGACTGTGACCTGTAACACATCCTTCCCATCCATATCACATGTAACTACAAAACAAAACATGCATTACTTACAAATAAACAAAACTGAAAGGTGATGGCTGGAAGGTTTAAAATCATTCATAACCACTGGTGCAGCTCTAGATTTGTGGTGTGTGGTTGAGGCACAATGTTATGGAGACTTTAAGTATAGAGACTTAAGATGTTGTACTAGTGACTTACAGATGTTGGGAGAGAGTGTTTGAGACGTAATGTGTTATAAGAGTTGAAATTCATTGAATGCAGATTGTAAGGTGTTTGAGCAGGGTAATTGAGACACTGTTGGGGTGTTGAAGGAGGCTACTGGAGAATTAAGTTGCTAGCTTGCTTGAGGTTGATGGTTTTGTAGAAGGATAGAAACTAAGATGTTGGAGGGTGGCACTGTGTAAACATGAAGGTGTTGGAGCAAGGCATTGGGGTGTAAGGTGTTGGAGGATGGGTGGCAGACATGTAAAGCTGTTCACGGAAGACCCTTAGCGATTCACAGTGGTGAAAATGTTTGGTGGATATTCAGGCTATGGGTGGCTGGAGGGGAGTGGGTTGCTGCCCAGTGGTTGAAAGTGCGCTATTGACAAGAATATCCCTGTGCGTATTGACCAAGTGTAAAATCATGAAGTGCTATAACCCCTGATTGTCTTCTGGTTGGACTTTGGCCACAGACTGGAAACAGCAACAAACCAACCCGACACTTGGGAGGCGCTGGATGTCTGCACTTTGGGGTTTAGGCCTCTTCAAAATGTTCTGTCTGTTTAAAGTTTAGCCTGAGTGATGTAGAATAGTCCAGGTTGTTGTGTTGGACGTTTGCTTGCATTAACAGTGTAGAGGAGGAACCAAGTACCCCCACTCCACCTACTCCGCCTACATGAACTGAGACGTATGAACCAAAGTATGTGACGTATACTACACCAATCAGAAAGCAAGAAGAAGAGCAATGACTCTGTGCAGTACCCAAAATAATACCTATACCTAAGAGAATATGGGAAGTAAAATACCAATTGAGGAAACCATACCTACATGACAATAGAATGCCCATTTGAACGCGATTTCGGATGAAATAAAGAAACTGAATGACCAGGATGAATCATGAAGTCATACGAAACTGAATCATCCCCAGGTAGAAGATAAACCAGACCAGAGAGGCAGACGATTTATGAAGAACACAGAAGTACCACGGATGAGTGACATCTTGGGCTCAAGATGAAGAGACCTATGCCATAAGCATGATGAAGATACTTAGTTTAAACGTGTAGAGATGCAATGAAACGCAAGCAGCAAAATAATCATGAAGCTAGCCAAATGCTTAGAGTGAATAGATTGCGACAAGCGGCAACCTATACATATATGCCTTAAAGATACATATGTATTGAATAAAGAATGAATGTTTCCACTACATATACAGCACTATTGAGCAACGAGGAAGGCCTCAATTCAGTGTCGCAGTAACAAAAGCAATTGAATTAAACGGAATATATTTCAGCTAAGTAGTTGAATGAGCCAAAGAGCCAACATCTTATCAGAACTAGAATTGGCTGACACTAGATACAATTAACATGAATGAATCTAAGTTCCTGTTCAAGAAGGTCAAATGAAAACGAAAGTCGTCAGAAGACCAGTGGAGAATAAAATCAAATACACATAAAGGTCGGAGTGGGAGCAGAGTGAAGCAGTCCTGCAGTCCCTCTACAGTCTTTCCACAGTGTCTACCATTCTGTTTGAGGAGAACCCTTTTGAACTGCTGACTTCCACAGAGCAGAACGCAGAGTGGGAGCAGAGTGAAGCAGTCCTTCAGTCCTCGGCAGCTGAGACGTCGAGGCCGGGGCCACTCTGATTGCTCTAGCGCCCTGTCCGAGGGCCGAGGTACGAGTTTGGAGGTCTCTAACCCCTTTTTACACCACACTATCACCTCTTAACCCTCTCAATCAGCTGAAAACATGCTACAACAATCAATACCATTTAAAATCCCATCACGGCATCAGATGAGTACTTGGACAAGCGCAGTCTCAGGAGTCACGGGAAGAAAACTTCACTGCACTCCAAAGAGAAGAGTTGTCCCTGCCCCCGTGCAGCTAGTGCTCCTGTAGTGTACACTGCACCGCCAGGCCCACGAGCCCTCGCCCCTCTACCTAAAACTCTTAAACCCATGAGTGACATGAGTGACCGAAGGGCCAATTTGAATCCGGAGATTGAAACCCGGGACTCACCGGTGTTGCCAAGCCCCGCTGGGCCGCCGGACCCTTCGCTTCCTTTGACACAGTCTTCTGCGTCCACTCCATGCCCTGTGGGCAGAGTCCAAAGCCCGCGGGAGATGGAGCTGGAGCCGGAGTCCCATCTCCTGGTCGTCGGTGCCTGCCGCTCCCCGCTTACGGCTTCGGCGACTGACCCCACATGCGATTTGGTCAGAGGACCTCTCACTCGGGACCTGGGTGTGGTGGAGCAGGTTGGCCGGGTGGAGTTGACTACGTCGGCTTCTGGATCATGGGGAGGTGAGAGGAGGCTGGACACGCTCTTTGTGCATTACATCGCCAAACCTTGCTCATAAGCAAGCTACCAATCTGTGACCAACTTCTAATGAGTAACGAGGAACAGATCGTAAAAGTAGTCACATTGACCACAAAGGCCATGATACATGCGTGTCCAGCACCCGTTCAAAATGACACATCTGATACCCCATCTAATGACAGGGACTTGGCTTTTATTCTGGACAAGAAGAACTCGTCCGTGAATCCGCTTCCTACAAGAGAGACATACGCAGCTGCACAGCAAGCCCCTGCCCTGGAATCCAACTTGGAGTTAATAAATTCCTCCATGACATTCCCAACGCAATCTGCACGCGATCTTCCTCAGGAGAAGTCTCCTGCCGATTTGCTACGGAACAAAAAGTCACATCATCAAAAAATGAAAAGAATTCCATATAAAAAAAGAGGAAGGTGCAAAACACAAGGAGTCCCATTCCAAGAAAACATGGAAAACAAAACTACACAAAAAGAACTGGAAGTAAGTTGAAAGAGAATGCAGAGAAAGCACATGTTGTCAATTGTGAAATCAATGAAAAGAAACAGCTGCCGGAAGAGCGATTCTACCAACTCCTCTACTATCCAGTGCTTTACTTACCTTTTTTAAAAAACAAGGCAAACAGAAGCTGCCTACTGATTCTGAACCGTCAGACATCGAAATCCTAGAGGCTTTGGAAGACATGCTGCCCTTGTCAAAATTTAGGAAAACAACACCTTCTCTGGATAAATGCAAAGAGTCGCAAACGCCATTAGGCAGGCAAGATGGTGAAGCTATATTGCAAATGAACGGTGGGCCGGAAGACAACAGAGGCCTAGGGGCAAACAACCAGCCCAAGACCAACACAATAGAGGTCACAAGACAGACGCCCTCGAAGGAGGGCCCGTTTCCAGCACATGAGTCTGCGGATCTCACTGAGCTACTTTCGCAAAAAGAATATCCCCAGGGAAGAGAGATGAGTTTGCAACCATGGGTGAAAATCCACCTCCCAAGTCCCGACCCTTCTATCAATCCACCAGAACTCAGACACAACATACTACCTCCGAGGCAAGCAAAGGCGGGCCAGTGGACTTCCTCGCCCAGGTCTCTCCCATTGGGTGAGGATGGTTTTATACCAGATAAAAACTGGCGATCAACTCTGAACCAACAACACGCAGAGCTTTCAGCTGCGCTGCTCAAAAACAGAAGGCTGAGCGAACTTCCATCTGAACCGCAGAAAGATTCGTCAAACAACAGACGTGACATGACAACAGTCATGTCAGCTATAACGATAGCAATGGCTCCCTTCTGCAAGCTTTATGAAAGTATCAGTGATGCTACCAATGATAACACTTCAATGTTAGCACAAATCCAATCGAAACTAACATTCTTGGAAAGATTTATAACAGGCATTGACTCAAAATACTACAGATTACAAAGAAAATGAGTTTTGAATGTAACAGACCTCGAAGCTAATATGAAGATAAACACGCAAAATGAACCAGCAGCTGCAGCATTCCTTTTGAAACCTATACAGATGGCCCAAGTCAGTCGTAGCGAGGGAAATGCCCCAATTTTCAAATAACAGCCCATAATCCCTTCCAGAGAAAACTCAATTCAAATTAAGATCAAATCACCATTATCACAGATAAATGGGAGCACAAACGATCTAGTGACACAGAAAAAAGCTCTAAAAATATCTGAGAAAGACCAAAGAGAAAACCTGGAGCAGACACTGACTGCTCTTAACTCAGAATTCAAAATTTCGACCGACCAATCAGGTCCGCGAGCGCCAGGGGATCAAATAGTGAGTAACAAAAGGGCCCTGGCCGTCGACCTTACAAAATCTCCTAGAACTCCGGCAGACTTTTTAGATTCAAGTATTATAATGAATCTAACTCGGCATCTAGAGCCAGACCCAAAGGAGAAGGAAACAGCGACCTACACAGAGACAAGTTGTTCTGCAAAAGATTGCGTAAATGGACTAAGAGACAATCAGCTGACTGCCATCTCGCAACCAGCTGCTCTGCGGCCTAACAATAAATCTGTGCAACGAAAAACTGAGAGCGAACATAAGCAACATATGAGCGTCCTATCTTCAAATGCAGAAGGAAACCCTATAGCTTTGCAATAGGAACCAAAGGTACCCAGACACAAAGCCTCAGTTCTCCTATGAGAACGCAAAAGATACAGGGGCCTTCAGAAAAACCATGGTCCGATGACTACAATCAAAAAAAGATTTGGGTGTTCAAAATAGAACAGGCTTCTGCGAATGACAAATATATGGTCCTAAACCAAAACATCTATTCTGAGAATACTGAAAAACATAACCACCTTAAAAAAATTGAAGACTGAAGACTTTACGCTCATTGAGCCTTACCATAGAGAAAGTAAGGCTAAAGCCTACCTACACATCAAGGCAGTAGCAATCAGGATGTTACACAGGAAGCAGGCAAAGTGCAAAAAATAGCTGGCTTCCTGCTCTCAGAAATGAAAACTCTGGACACATCGCCCAAAAAAGCAAAACGGGATATAACCAAAACTAATACAAGGAAATATTCTTCTAAAATTGAAGACTATCACAATTCTCAGAGAACAGAGCTGAAGAGACATTTTGGGGAGACTAGTAACAAAAATCTCCATAAACATCCATCAGATGGCATGTCCTCTCAGTACACCCAAGAAGACAAAGAACAGACTAGAGTAGGATTGTACCCCTCCAGAGATGACAGGCCTCAGGGGAGTCAGCGCACGCAGAGCTACAGGGCTCCCAGTGAAACAGAATCAATAGCTACAGAGAACCCAGATGGGAAGCCACTACCAGAACACCACGCGACTCACCGGTCTACCGAGGTGATGAAACTGTCTCGGGTGGCCCATGGAAAGGGCTAAAGGCAGCTTTCATTCCTAGCCGCAAGAAATAGCCACTACTAAACCCAGGAAACTAACTCCATCCTAAAAAGGCATTGACCCTAGCTTCATGGAACACCAGAGGGCACGGCCACTTAACCAACCCCGACAGCCAGGACTTAGGTACATTTTATATCCTCTGTTTACAAGAGATGTGGCTTCTCGAGAAGCCTGCACTGGATGGCTTCAAAATAGAGATTTCCCTAGCAGTGAAAGGTCTTTTGGCCAGACCGTCAGCGGGCCTCCTTCTCACGATTCGGCTGGGTCCTGACTTGGAGATCATTGAGAAGATAGCAGGATCAAATGGGATACTCGCGATTCTCATCCATTGGAAGCATTTTTCATATCCCTTAGAGTCGTGGACCTCGACTAATCTGGCCATCATGACTGTTTATTGGAACCCTCACAAAAAAACTACAACAGATTTCTGCCGATCTGTGGCAGACATTATCGACGCCATCATCATTGACTGGAACACCAAATCCATAATTATCTGCGGAGACATGAATGCGAAATGCATGGACCCAAAAGTCCAAACCACTCCAGTTACCACCTCGTCGCTGTCAGAAGAAAGGGGTCAAGCGTGGCTAAGCCTAATGACTTCTAGGAATTTCCATAATGTTGCATTGGCCAAAGATTGGCAAACACAGATACCGACATGGGAAAGAGGCAATTCTAACGCCAATCTGGACTATATCTTTGTATCCAGTGCCATACTTCCGTTCATCGAAATGTTCCATGTGACAAAAACAGATGCCAGTGATCATAACATGCTGTCAATGGCATGGTCATCGAACTGTCAGCAAACCAAATGCTCTCCCGCCTTGGTCGAGGTGAACAATCAACAAACTAGGCTACGACTAACAGCCGCTAGCATCAAGTACCTAACACGCCAAAACATCGCAAAAGGGACAAACATAGCAAATACCACTGCAACTGAAAGACCGAATTATATCCTGCTACTGATTGAATAAAAGATGATACCTAAAAGTGGTAACAAATCTATAATAAACATCAACCACGTATTTAATAAAACAGTGGCAGACAAAAAAGGGGCACTGAGAAAACTAATGCGGGTAGCAAGAAGACAGAACACCGAATCGACCTGGGAAACATGGATCAATGAAACAAAAAGCTACAAAGCATGGCTAAGGACATACAAAGCCGAGCGTTATCAAAACCACGCTGAAGCAATGCTAAGAACCTTGACGACCAAAAGAATTGGTGACTTCTGGGCCCTAATTAACAAAACAAATGGAAATGCAGACACCCAATTGGCCAACTCAGTTCCAGAAACAGCATGGGCCAGGTTCTTTACAGACCTCTTCGCGGTACCACAGAATGGTGTGACCCTGGCTGTCGAAAACCATCAGGAGCCCTGGATCGATCTTTCTGCAAAATATGACATACATGGAGCCATTGAAAAGCTAAAAATATCAAGGGCCCCGGGCCCAGACGGACTCACCAACATTGATCTAAAGAATCACATAGACAAATGGACAGATTTCATCAGCTTCCTCTTCAACCATTGCAGGAAAACAAGACTTATTCCTGCTTCCTGGACAAAAGCAATTGTCGTCCTGATTTTTCAAGAAGAGAAACAGGGAAGACCTGGCGAACTATCACCCCATAGCACTTCTTGACATCAACAGACAACTCGTTGCTACTCTTCTGCTACATCACTTTCAGAAATGGGCAAAAACAGCCCCATGTGCAGACCCTTTCCAGATGGGATTAAAAAAAAATGGGAGCGCCTCTGTAAATATCTTCCTGTTAAACATAAACAAGCTAAAAATCAAACAAGGTGCTCCAACTGTCTTTGAGGCCTTTATCGACCTCTCACTGGCGTTTGATACAGAGTAATCCTGTGGAACAAACTAAAATCATGGAACTGCCCAAAGGAAGTGCTGGACCCAATAATAGCACTACACACCCAAACATCTTTACGTGTGCAGCTAAATCGACACGGCCTGCTCTCAAAAGAAATTTCAGCAGAATGAGTGATTAAGCAGGACTGTCCTCTGGCACCTGCATTGTTTTTGGCCTTTTTAGGAGACTACAAAAATTCTGAAACCATTGTGCGCTCCTGTCCCCTGAAAATAGGCAACACCTTGGTCTCCCGGATTCTCTATCCAGACGATATGATACTTACTACTTGACCAGACGCCGATGGGCCTGCAACGGCAGCTGGATAATCTAGCCAAGTACATGTCATCTAACAACCTTGTGATAAACAACACCAAGACGAAGATTATGATTTTCAGCAAACATCTCCTGAATCGAAAAACTTAATTCAAACTGGTTCTTGAACAAGGTACAAATTGAAGTGGTCCCAAACTTCAAATATCTTGGAGTCATCATCGGTGGGTCAGCAAATGAAGCTAAAATGCAACCATACCTGTGGGAGAAACCTAAAAACTTGGCTTCCCAAATGAGATTAATCAACAGGAAATATGGCAAATTTTCCTTTCTACCAGCGATCAATTTTTACAAGTGCCGGCTTTAACGTATGGAATGGAAGCAAAAATCACCATGCCAGCCTCAATTTGGCTGAAATTGGAAGGATAACTCTGGAGGTCAGTGCTCGGCCTCCCAAATTTAGTCGCGATAACAGCCCTGAGAAGAGAACTGGGATTGCTGTCATCAGAAGGGACTGTCAGTCTCTGCTCGATTCAACTCTACAGGAAGACCTTGCTCCAAGATTGCTTGCCAATATATGGGCTCATTGATGATGAAGTGAAGTCGAACAAATGCCAAGCACTAAACAACTGGGTCGAACTCCAAAAATCCAAATTAAATTACCTTGCATGTACTTCAGATTACCTTAGGGACAATCCACAAAGAGTGATATACAAGCTCAAAAATCATGATTGGATCAACACAGGAGAAAAAGCAACTGCGAACAAACTCCTAAGGCACCTTCCACCGACATTCAATAAATTGAAATTTCCCTTGGCCTACTGTCTGAAATTTGCAGACAAAAAACCTTCTTATGAGCTTGGCTAAATCTACTGCATACCAGGGAGATTCTAACAATCAGATCACAGGCTAACCTTACGACCTGCAGACTGTGTAAGAACCCTACCAAGCAGAAACAGTCCCCCACCTGGTCCAAACCTGAGCTTAGAACGAACAGTGTATCTGGCCCCACTTTGGGCTCACTCAGTCATGGTGGAAGAAGAAATGTGGTGGTTTCATTTGATTGCAGGGGAAAAATCAAAATGGTCAGTAGCAACAGCTAAACTTCTGGAAGCAGCTTTTATAAAGATGAGCTCTCTTCAACTTGCCCTAGCGGCTCCCAGTAAGAAAGTAAGGAAAAATGTCAGCTCTCCTGCTCACAAAGCAACTGAAGAACCATCCAAACGCAGGACATAAAAAGAGCACCGATTCCGTCTACTCTTTGATAGCGGTGGCCGCTTCTTCTTCTTCTTCTTGTAAAAGTTATACACAAGTAAAGTAAAAATAAAAATTAAAAATAAAGGCTCAAATCATGGTGTCCAGTCACATGATGGAATAAAGTTGGATGCATGAAGAGATCACACCTACGCACAGAAGCAAGACAGTACCAATACTCCTTAAAAAATCTCAGCGAACAGTACAGACTCAAGTCCAACTTCAAACACTAATTGACACTGAATCATTGAGGTGATGATGGAGTGTACTTTTAATTGGTGGGAAGCTGGTATCAAGACAGGCTCACCCGCACCTGGTTGTTCAGTCTGCATGCCGCTCACATAGGTGGAAAGTTACTGACAGGGGTGAGTAGCCAACCAATTGTAGAGGACCACGTAGTTGGGGTTCCTATAATTTGTGTAGCCAATGGGATGTCATACATTAGTGACATTCATAGTGGCCATTTTGAAGGGAGGGCTTAGTTGCCCCACCTGATAAGTATCCAATTATTTCTCTTCGTTACTCTATACAGATATAACACCTATGCTTAGTTATTCACTTAGAACCAATCCCGCTTTGACCAATTTTGGGTTTAAGAACCCAGCTTTTTAATGAAACGATTGAGATTTGATTATCGACCGATTGCATATGTTCGTTGTACTCCCTGTTTTAGTTACTTGCATTAAAGCAGAAACACTTTTGCTACTCATCTTAAAGTCCTGGAAGTGTCCAGTTCAACAGTAATTTGGTAGTATGGGCCTATGCACACTGATATTAATGCTACATATTGTGATCCATTCTTGTATGAAATGTATCTAATATTACATTGATATCGTAACCATATTTTTCTTAGTGTACTGAGGAACAATGCTGTGTGAGGTCACTTCCTGTTTTGTCAAAGTGCGTGAAAGGTTGTGTGCCATAACTTCCTGTGATGCAATCAGAGGTCAAGGGTCATGTAATATCACTTCTGCTACCTCTGGCATTTTGATGAAATTACGTCCCTGGCAGTAGTTATAACTATTGTTATTGGTGCTTTCACTCACATCTTTGATCCTCAAGCACCAGCAGCGATAGCAAGGAGTATGCAAAATGTTTATTTGTGCAAATATGCACAACTTTCCCTCTCAGAATTTGTCCCATTGAGAGGGATAAGATCAGATAAAAGTAGTGATTTGTGTCCTGTCTTTAAATATTGTAAATCGAGTTATTATGGTCTGAAACAAATAATTGTCATTTAAATTATGTGAATGGTCTTGTAGCTGCGGCCAATTCCACATACATCGCCATGCTAGACCTCAAATCTGCTCTGCCAAGCATGGTGGACAAAGGTCATTGTGTCCTGCTGATGCTTCTGGACCTCTCCAAGGCCATTGATCATACTAGTGACTAGGCTGAGGAAGGTCGCCCACAGCTCCAATTTAGCATCCAGTTGGATATCCTCCTCTTTGGGACCCTGGGCTGTACAGGTATTCACTGTGGATGATCACTCCTCACCTGTCATCCAAACATATGGTGTCCCCCAGTGCTCTGCTTATGTCCGATTCTATTCAACATATACATCCGGCCCCTGCTTGACCTGTTAGATGCCCTGGGTGTCCGGTATACCAACTGCACCAACGACACTCAGGTTGTTATTCAGCTTAGTAGTCATTATGAGCTGGACCTATGTGCTATGAATAATATCTACAACACCATCCAGGCCTGGATGGCATGATATGCATTAGCACTCAAATGCAAGAAAACAGAACTCTTGGTTGTTGCTTCTAAAGCAGGTCTGAGTAAGTTGGCGCCTGAGTATTTGAACTTTCGGATTGCTGGCAATATTATTGCTGTCTCTAAGAAAGTCAAGGCCTTGGGGGTAGTTCTTGATGAGCAACTATCCATGAGGCCTCATGGCTCTTACATTCATTCTGCATGTGGTCTCATCACCAAACGCATAAATTACATTTGTCTTTTTATAACGTCTGAGAACTGTGCCTTGCTAGCCACTGCTCTCATCAAATCAAGACTTGACTATTGCAACATCCTGTTGGCGGGTACTACAGCGCTCAACATGTGTACCCTGCAAGTAACCCAGAATAACGAGGTGCAAGCAACCATGAGTCATTTGTGACATGCTCACATCTCCGTCACCAGGAAAGCACTGCATTGGCTTCCTAATAAACAAAGCATTACTAAAATACTGACCCTGGCCTTTAATCGCCATTCTCAATCATGCCCGGCTTGTCTCTTAGATCGTGTAAAGCCAAATCATAATACTCAGAACCTTTGTTCCTCTTTGATGCCTATATTTTTCCGGCCAAAATTCAAACTTGCCTGCCTTGGAGGGACTAGCTTTGAAAATCAGGCACCTCTATAGTGGAATCTTCTTCCTGCTTCTATGCGTCAAGCTGGTAATTTCACCTCTTTCAAGAAAGCAATTAAAACTCATCTCTTTAATCTCAGCCGGGAATAATCTAGCTGTCCTTTTCTGCTGCCTGCTCCTGTTATGAATCTCTTTTCCTTCTGCTTCTTTGGTGTTTGTCTTGTTATGTTTCTGTGCGGTATGCGGCCTATGGGCATGTGTTGCTCTATAAAAATGTAAATAAATAAATACAAAGAAAGAATGAAAAACATAAAAATATTAAATACAGCGGGGGGGAATGATGAACCTATTATGCCTTGTGAGTGTTCAGAACGTGCATGTGCAGAAGGGAGGTGGAATGGGATATGTGTTGGTGTGCTCATGGGTGTGCAACAGGTAAGTGAAATGAAGGTAAATGCGAGCCTCCATGGTTGGAGGGTGAGCCAAGGCAAGTGCTGAGGATAGACAGAAGCTTGGGGCAATTCAGTGTGGGAGGTCAGGGCCCCGAGGATGCATAAGGACCCTGAACACCAAACAATTAACTATGAGATTAGCAGAGGAGAGTGGGGGAGAAGGAGGTGGTAAAGAGGAACGTTTTGAGGAGCTTCCAGAATTTGAGAAAATCCTGCTCAAGACGAAGAGGGAGGGTGCAGCTGTTCCAAAGAAGGGGGCCGGCTGAGTAAAGCAATTGTATTCCTGTCCTCTGTTTAGCGAAACACTTTACACACAAAGAGTTGGTGCCAGAGGAGCACAGAGGTGTATAGGGGGAATGTTTAGTAAGAGAGAGTTGCAGATAATGTGGTGCCTAGGCCCAGACAGCCTTGTGGATGATACAGAAGAATTGGAATTTAATCTGTGTAGCAACAGGGGGACAGTGAAGACTTTTTAGGGCAGGAGAGATGCGATCCCTGTGCTTGAAGCCAAGGAAATGTCTTGCTGCCCTATTCTAGAGTGTTTCAGAAAGTATTCGGCAAAAGCTGAATGCCTGGCTTTCTGCCAAACATCGGACTGATCACTTGAATCCGCAGTTGTGTACACTCCCAATTCATTTACATACTTTTGTTATGCAAACTGCTTACAAAAGGTCATCAGGCAGATTGTCTGCAAATAAAATACTGAATTAAGTCTTCTATGTCACCTCACTCTTGTCTTCTTAAATGCTTTGGAATTACGTCTCATAAAGAGCCTTTTAATGCACTTACTGCATGATTGTGTGTATGAAAATCCTTTGTGATTGAGTGCTTGATTGTATGTGTTATTCTTATGTACAATTAGGTGATTGTTTTCAATATTCTCTTCGATTGCCCAATAATATCAATTTGTCCACAAGGACATTTACATCAGTAAATAAGATGATCTGTGAAACAACTTACATATTATGATTTATATAGATGATTTATCTTCTTTGAGGGTGGTTAATTTTGTTACCTTTTATATTACAAATTGAGCATGTCGAGCATGGGTGTGTTCCAATATTAAGTGACAACATGTATAATTATCTCGAGTCATTCAGATGACCGCTTGCATGATAATGTCTGAGATGGTATGCATCCCTTTTCAATGCAAATCTTAATTTCTTGTTCGGTATACTATTACTGTCCACGTCTACTGAGGAAATGTGCCAGTGTGTTATGTTTCGATGCGCATGTTTACATTTTTGGGACCAGTGCAGCTTGGTGAGTTTTAGGACCAGTTTTAAATGTAGCCTTAAAAATTGTCCTCCGAGCATATTCATGCCTATAATATGCTTTTCACATGGTTCCATTTGATTTTTTGGTATGTTAAACAATCACTAACAGTATACTTTGATCTAAAATGTGTGATTAAAGAAATGATTCAACTATGTTTCTTTTAGAATGCATTAACCTTCCATTTAATGGCATTTATGTCTATTTATTCTTTGTAAAATTCAAAATAAAGTGTGTGATTGACTTATTTACCTTATTATTGAGAACAATTAGCTCCCTTAAGACGTATAATATCTGCAATTTGATCTTGGCGTGGACAATGTTCAATGTTTCAAAAGATGTCTGAAGCCTTTCTGGAATAGATTTCCATGCAACATGACATCTCCTGTATACCAGGGCCATACAGCCATGTTTTCTTGTCCTTCTGATGACTGTTGAATAAGTTGATTCCCAAAGTCCTCCATCAATATATGTAGTGTATTCGCATCAATGTCAAGCCAATAGCTGTACCATTAAGTTTAAAAAGAAATATGCATTGAAATTAAAAAATAATGTGTAAATCCCAGCAAATTTAAAAGGGATTGATGATAATACAGTAGTAATTATTGTGCTTTTTACTTCAGTTCGTCAGTGGACTTTTCTATAGAGATCCTTATGAAAGTCTATTTGTGGAAATATTTCATAATATACATAACTAACACACTGTGCCCATGTTTTTCAATAAAGTTCAAGCTCTGTTTGTTTCCCTGCTTCACACGTGTGTGCTATTCATATGGTTAAGAAATTTGAGGTTGTAGTGGGCAGGAGCTGGGTATTTCCCTGTCCATTTCTCTTTATAGAAAACACATATGTAATCCCCAGGTTATATAGATCTTTGCAATGGTTGTACTATGCCAGTGATCTCTGTTTCTTTGACTAGCAGGCTACATAGATCTCTGCAACCGGTGTTCAGCCGGGGGAGATGTTTTTCTACTGGGTGGATCCTGTGCCTGGCAGGTTTTAGATACAGCTGCTCAGATGACTGTGTGATCTGAAACTCTTTGGCAGACTCTGTGAGATATCAGCAATGCAGGGCGGACAACTTTTGGATGATTGTTAAAAATATGCCATTTTATGAAATTACAAATGTTATCACATTCCTCACTATCCCCACTCTGATGATGATATCCCTGCATAACAAAACCAAAGGGAAGAAACACTGTAACACAGGATGTTTGGCCCTCACACTTAAACATCACATACACAAAGAAAATAGGTGAAAATTCAAATAACATCAACAATGATATTCACTGTTTCTTGATAACCTCTTAATAAACTGGGTGAGCTCCGTTCCCTAGGATTCAAGGTAAATTAAGCTCCAATTTTCAACAAAAAGAACCAAGGAAATCCATGTAGATAATATTGTCTCAGTTCAATTCTTGATGTTTTAATGTCAAGGTAAGGTTTTGGATACCAAGGTTTCTTGGACTGTACACTTTCTCAAAACAGCACCAATGTTATTACAAGCCACAATGCGTTGCCACCAGTTCTAGTTATCCAAGAAGAATTGCCACAGTTAAAAAGAAATACAAGTTTTGTAAATGTTAGTGAAACACCGTTCTTGGTTAACAATTATTATGTCTCTCTTTATCAGATAAGGATTCACAGTAGGTATCTTTTTTAGGATAACCTCACAGCATTGCTACTTCTACTTCAACAACTTCAAATTATGCTAGAGTTTACATGAGGGCATACTCATTTGCTCCATAGTATTCCACTTCATCTATGCTACTGAAGTCTTGTATCTACTCACAACCAGATATACCACAGCTTCAGAACTTTGTGAATTTAAACAGATTAGAACAAGATTCACTTTCAGGTACTTCAGCTCCTTCAAATAGGCAAGGAACTCTTCCCCTGAATATATCTCATCAAAAGGGGCAGCCTCTATGCCTCTCGTTTGTCTGCCACCACAACCTAGGATTTCCTTTACGACACACTTCTCTCTTTCTCTGGTGGTCATTGGCAATATAGGTTGTGTCACCTTCAAATAATATTTGTAAGTACCAAGTTTCATTTCCCCAACTTTGACTTCATCTCTCTGCCTACTGTTATCCAGTATAATTACCCAGTTTCTTTGGTGTCACTCTCTTGGCTTCAGGTAATGTTTGCACAATTGTATCTTAGTCCATGTTGAAGTTCTATGTGGCTCACAATATTGTTTAGTTTGTTCTCTGGCTTTGAGAAATGCTGATTTCATACTCAATAGAGGAATACTCTTGGATTGGGCAATGCTTACTCTCTCCAACATCAAATATAGGGCCTGAATCAATGATGTGTTTTATAATGGCACACTCTCATTGGATAGCCCTCTGTGATTCATGCCCATAATGTTTAAGCACTTGACATCTCTTTACAAGCAATTGTTGTCTGCATGAATAATGATTCAGAGTTCACCCTGCCTTTGAGAAACATAATTAGGCACACACAACCACTTCTTGATAGGTTTTACAAAGTTTAAAGGTTTAACAATTAATTTTCATAGTGTTTGTTCTTCACACAAGTGAAATAGAAATACCCGATCACACATGAGTGCTACATTACAAGTGTCCCATTGGTGAATACTGAACAAACACCTTCACCTGGCTTCTACTCTTATGCAAGTGATTATTAAGCTGTATAATGTTGCCGGCAGTGCACGCACAAGGAATCCGAACTCCAGGTTTAACTCACCGGCTTCTGTTTTCCTTCCTCCACATGTTGCACAGATTTCTATGACTTCTGGCTTCACTTGGGACCCACACCCTTCCTCAGCGATGGTGTCTCCATTCCAGCCACTTAATTAAGAAGCCCCTCTTTCTCCTCAGACCCACGGCAGCATGACCGCTGTGCACCATGGTCTCTGACACATGTCTTGTTGTGCAATCTCTGCAGTTAGGCTCACATGAGGAAAAGCAGCCTTCCTACATGCCTTCCGATGTGCAGCCTCTGCAAACCAGAGTTTAGGGAAACAAGACCCTGACAAGACAAGGAGGTCAAATCTGCTGCATCAGAGTCCATGTCTCCTTGTTTTTCCCAATTCTGCACGGATTGCCAGCACAGTGCCTTCTTCCTTCTGCCTCTGCTACTACTGCATACACACCAGCTACATTTCCAGATCCTCCCTATTGCCTGCACCTGAAGGGGCCTTTAATGCCCCTCAGGTTCTTTCAGGTGTGGCCTGTTAGGCTTAATTGCCTGACTACTACTACAGCTTAACTTTTTAGTCCTCTTCCTGATTCCAGTACTTATGGAATTATGGAACTTGTAGTCCTCAACAACAGAGTTAGTTCTTGTAAGTAACTTGTTGGTTTTAAGGGTAGATTTATTTCTCTTAGAGTCATTTAAGGATAACTATAATGTGTTGTTATGGAGGAAGACAGTGTAGCTAAGGCGATGTTTCTAAATCACGTTTCATTAAACCTTTGGGAGTAAGGAATATTTGTATCCTGAAGTACCTTAAATGGTATTCTGTTGTTAAAGCTATTTCAGGTTGTATGGCATTTGTACCCAGAGCCCCAGATCTTATATGTGGTACAGATACATTATAATGACAATAAGCCAATACCTGTTCTGGCAACTTTAGAAGGTTCTCCATACTCATGCCTCATCCCACGGGATCTTCTCACCACCCTGGGCCTTATCTCCCCGAGGCGATGCTCCTGCAGTACACCACCCACAAGGCCAGGATCAGGAAATGTCTGCCTTTCACTGGCCACCTGGGAGAAAACTTTAGGCAGGGGTTTAGTGAGGGATCCGTAGGATTCATCACAACTCTCTCATCGATCGCACTTCAACCTTATTGTCTGCTTTGCAAACACCATAATTTCTACATAGCTTCCAACTCAGTCTTTATACTCACATTTCGACTATATTGCTTATGTATAGCTGATTTCCTACAAATGGAGAAAAGCCTCATACGTGTCCCTCTTGACTGCTCATTTCCAGGCCTAGTTTCAATATAATTATTTGTGGATTGCCCACTCAAATATACACTAAAATGTAGCGTAAAACAATTGTTACAACGTGGGACCATCATAATAATGCAATGAAAACTATTTTGACTAAGAATTCATGTTAAAATGTAATCCAACAAATTGCAGAAAATATCTTCAGCAAGATCTTAATTCTTTTCTTAAAACAATTACACTACAAGGGTACCAAAAATCTGAAATGAACACCAAGAACCATGTTGTGCATTTTACCTCTTAGACAATAATGACTTGACTGTGAAATTAGAAAACCGTGATAACCTATTTCTTAACAGCTAAACCGGACTGCTAACACAATAAAATGTACTTCATAAAATGTAGTAATGTATTTTTAAAATCGTATTTAGGAATTTAAAAATGCTCATCTACAACATAATCATTTATATTCATTTTTTTGCATTGCCAGTCCTGTAGAGGTGTGAAAATGTAAAACCAGTATTGCAGATGGTGGGTTCTTTGAGCCAAATCGCTTGTAATACTCAACATGTGTCCACGTGGGAAGAGGACACGTGGCCTGATGTTGCCATTAGCCACATTGTTCCTTGCCCATGTGGGTGCAACGGGCCAATGCCTATCAGATCTACCCTGGCACCATGCCACATGCAGCCCTGCCCCTCTCCTACATGCATATCCTCTAGGTGCCTGAGCGTAAAGCAGGGTGCAGACAGAACAGAATGAGGTGAATGCTCATCACACGGGAGGGCACAGGATATGTCCGCTATGAACAATGTATGTGTGATCGAAAACAAGCAGTTGCTTCCATATACAACACTATATTGTTCTACATTACAAAAGGAAACATGTAAAACAATATTGTTGCCCCCCAACTTTAGAGGCACACCATTTGTCCCCCCAATTCTGCAGGAACCCCTTTTCTTTTAGATGACATGTCCCCCCAACATTTTCTGCATTCTGTCTGTGACAAGCTTGATCAAAGGAAGAGGTATCGGAATGTGTGTTCGTTGCGCTTTGCTATATCTGATATATTTAAGAAAGAAAGGAACATCCAAATGCTATGCATTGAATGCGTTTTGTGATCAAAATGCCGAATCTTACATGATATCCCTAATTTTTTGCAACACAAACTCTTGAAAAAGAAAGATGTCATTTGCATTTCAAGAACGTACGAAGCGAACACCAAATTGTTGCAGAAAAAAAAGCCCTACTTCTTTGAGAAAACCACAGCATGCGGGCGAGCCTCAGTAATTTCTGAACAGGCACAGTACATTTGCTATGTAATGATATATCTTCATGCAATCAGTCTCGCAGTTTTAGGCCCCGAATTGTTTTGAAAATTGTACTATGATCCTACTTGTAGGCTATTAATTTTGTTCCATGGGTTTTGACAGCACCCAGGCGGCCTCCATGGCATTTGTTAGGAAGAAGCCTGGGGGGACTCATCATAGCTTTAAAATTAAAGCAAGGTTAACAGAGCCGCATAAAACATTCTTTATAAGGAGAAAAGAACATTTTTTCTGTTTGGTTGCCTTCTGATACAAATGCAATTTCATGTTCTTGTTTACTTTCTATTATCCTCGTGTTTTATAACATGTTTCTTCTAGGAAAAAAATGCAGCAGCAGAATTATAGTCTAGCAATTAATCATTCATAAAAGAAATGCATCCCGTAAATGGTGCAAGATGGGATTACCCGAAATGGGAATGTGTTTAACTTTCAACATTGTTTAACTGACAGTGTATATATATATATCTACAGTCTTGCAAGTCCCATTCCACTTTTGTAAAAACATTGGGCTCTATCAGAAGTTGGACGATATCCTGGCGGTAAATCTGCCGGAATACCACCCAACACAATTACTGTTACCACCACTTGGTCTGACGGTATTACTGCTGAATCACAAGTGGCGGTGGCAGTGTAAGTCCCTATTACTTTGAGTTGATAGGACTATCACCTGCGGTGTACCCCAGGGGGGCCTGCCTTTCTCCTGTATTGTTCAATATTTATATTTTCCCATTATGTTTAGACATAGAATTTTTTGATCTATTCTTCTGCAACTATGCTGATGACTTTCAGTTAACATTGGAGATCAGTGGGGATTACGAAAAGGACCACTGATGCTGGATTCAGTGCACCAGACCATTAAGAGCTGGATGTCAACAAACTGGCTCTGCCTGAACGTAGCAAAGACCGAACGTATGTTGTTTGGTCCTTGGCAAGCTGGAGAAAGACTGGATCTTTTGTATGACAGCTTTGAAATCGATGGCAGCCAGATTATGGTTGTGCATAAGGTAATGACCTTAGGCACTTTTCTGGAAGACAGTTTGGACAGTGACGCCTATGTAGTAGCTATAACCAAAAGCACCAACTACCACCTTAAGGTGCTACGGCAAGTCGCTCCACTAGTTTCTGTAGAAAACCATGTAAAACTAGTTAGAGTGGTGATACTCCCTCGTGTAGACTACTGCAATGCCCTGCTGGGAGGCACTAACAAGAAAGACACTCAAAAATTAGAAAAGTTCCAAAATGTTGTGGTCCACATTATCAACCAGAGGAAGCGTCCTGACCCAACATCGGCGGCACGAAAGAAGGTTCACTGGTTGCCAATATTGGCGCGGATCCAGTTTAAGTTGCTGTCCATCTGTCATAAGTGTATCTTTGGTAGTGCCCCAGCCAACCTTAAGGATAGATTAAAGGTTTACCAACCTAAAAGAAATCTTTGTTCCTCTAAGGACTTTCTGTTGGAAGTAGATCGCGTAAAGCGAGCTCGTGGACATGGCCGTGTTTTTCATGTGCAGGCATCACGGGCCTTCAATGCCCTTGCGGAAAACATACACAAAATGGAAAATCACCTGTCTTTTAGAAACCAGCTGAAAACCAATTTGTTTCAGAAAAAAGTATAAAATGTATGCCATCACCTAGTGCCTCTTCCCGCCCAGTCTTAGGTACCTGGATGCCCTCGGGCTTTCGCACGTTACAAATATACTAACATAATATAAGAATCAAAAAGAAGAAATGAGAAAGGGAACATTGAAGAAAGGCTAGAAAAGAGTGGATTAGGCAAGATGGGCAGCATCTGTGGACTTGATGCAGATAAAAGAAAAGGTTATCCAGGAAATTAAAAGAAAAATGCCAAGAAATAAAGACGTGTACATATAACCTGGCCACTAAAAATACAACAATACAAATCAGACAGATAGTCACAGGGAGTGAGATGTTGTCACATACAAGTTACCAAAACTCCTATATCACTCAGTAGCCAGTTGTGTTTTTATTTTATACCTGCTGCTGTAGTTTTAATTTTTAATATAATTGGGTGAAAGCAGGGGTCCATATTTCCATCACGCTGACAAAGTTTAGCAAGGGCCCCTTGCTCAAATTGGAAGAACTGGCCCCAAAACATCCCCCACCTCCATTACCATACTAGACCTAGACAAAGGAATGTTCCTGACCTGATCCTGTAGGCTTGGATCGTCTGATTGTATAATTTTAGTGAGTGGTGTTAAAATGGCCCACTCAGCCCTCACACTTCTACAAAAGAAAACACAATGCGCTCATAAAGTTAACTCATGGACTGTTAACAGATATACCTCCTTTGCCTTTTGTGGTAGCATGGGCTGTGGGAAGGCTATGCTGTCGGGAGGGGTGTGAAGGTGAAGCAGTAGTGACCCAAACAGCACAGTATCACAGTCCATAATAAGAGGAATGTCCAATAAAGGTTCTATAGAAATATGTATACTTTGATCAAATGCACCATCTGTACGTAGAGCGAATAGAGAATATTGTACAAAAACCCGCCCCAAAGGAAGAACATAGAAGATGCAACAGACTGGAAAAAGCAGCACTCTGAGTGCTATTCCAGGGGAAGTAGGTTAATCACTAGACACAAAAAGGTTATCTTGGATGAAAACAGAAGCGACTGTGACTTAACCAGTCTCTAGGGTTCAAGTCGACCAAGGGGGCAGTCCATATTCAACACTACCTGGATTCAGTTCTTGATGTGCTGACAATCAGACCCAGTGTTGAACGTAGATACAAGCGGATCAAGCTCATTTCTGGCATGTTGGAGCGTGTGGGCCTAAGCAGAAAGCGGGTGTCAAATAGGGGCGAAGGCGGTACCACGTTGTGACAAAAGGGCAGCTCTGAAGGATGCAGGTTGGGTGTTTCCAGGAACATGTCAAAGTTGACCAGACCAAGTCAAGCTTAGCTGCTTGGAGGGGTCGGTGAGTGATGCTCCAGTGGTTTAAATCAGTGGGTGATGGCCGTCAAAGTGGTGATCTTGGGTGAGTCGATGGGCAATTGATGAGGTGCCAGTTCATGAGCTAGCTGGGTTGAACCGTGATTGTAACCCTTGGTTAAAATTCCTGTGTGACTCTCAAGTGATTCGGTATTGGTTGAACAGTAGCTTGGAGACCAAGTTCAACTCATAGCTACATAGGACACTTTGCCTCACCTCAATATGGCCATCCACATTTTAAATCCCCAGCTCTACCAAAGAGCAACATCTGAGCTGATAGGGAATAGTGATGACCAGGGTTACTAAAACAAGACAATTCTGTTCCCCATGATTAATGCATGTTGTTTTGCAATGGAGTTGCCACGCTTGATTGATTCATAAAAAACAACTGGTCCTTTTTTTGTGTTTTTGTTGAAATCAAAACATCCCTTTATGAAGTATATTTTTTCCTGAGGTGCATAGATTTCTATTGAGCCACCCTCAATCGCTCAGCACAGGGAACACTACTACACCATGGATCTCATTTTGGATGGGGAGGTTCTGTAATTCTGCCCCTCGTTCCCCAACACCACCAAGTGCCTTCTTGGACAGGGACAGAGCCATAGGCTGATATGTGCTCGAGCAGGTATTCAATAATGGGACTATGGGCCTCATTACGACTGTGGCGGTCTGGAAACAAGGGTGCCGGTAAGCTTGACTGCCAGGGCTGCTGCGCCCAACAGGTTTGACCCTGCCGGACGCAGCGGCCACGGTAGTAAGATTCTTCACAGAAGCACTGGCACGGTTTGCAACTGAACCCATTCCCATGGAGTCCTAGGCCGGAAGCACCGGCATGGTTACTGCCGGATGCATAATGAGGACCTACGTGTTTTATCAGGCGGGATTACTTTTTAAACACTATCCATGCAACTCACGGTGTACCTGACCCCAAAAACGCAAGGTTTTACCACACGCAAAACAAGAATTCTGCTTCACAGACATGTGCATTCCAGATGTTGCTGTGAGTGAAAAAACTGGTACACACTCCTGTTGCTCTTCTTAATAATTTTGTGTTAAATGGCTGTTGTATGTCTTTGGCAGATCCAATGAAAGGGCAAGGCACGGGGCATAATATTCTCATTAAGGGCTAAAACAACAGCCAAACGTTTCTGAATTTGTGCAATGAAATTTCATCTCACAGCACAATACAACCCATGTCTCTAGTTGGTGACACTAAAGGAGCAGAAATAAGGGTAGGGGTCTGCATTATGCACAGAAGTGTGCAGTGTTTTACGTTGTACCTCGTCTAACTGCCGCCACAAGGTCACAATACATACAGGCTGCTATTTCAGCTTCACAAAGTAACAGAAAAACAGACCTTTTGGCACTTCCACGTCAATCAAAAATGTGAAATTAACACACTTGAAGGAAGCCCAATACATAACACTTGGTCATGACAGGCAGTATTCAGACCTGTCAATAAATGGAATCTTTCACGCAGGCACGTGACGATGGAGAGAACTGCTGAGCAGACTGGCAGTGTGTCGCTGATTCAATGCCTGCATGAAATCTAAAATGTTGAAGAGAAACACTATACAAGCAGCAGTATGATCATGTTTGCTAGACAAAAGGCAGACATCCTTGTCGTTTATTTTTTAACATCATAAACACTTTAATCATCATGTATTATGATATTTAGAATTCCTATCACAATATAAAACGATTTGCTCAGGCAAGTGTCTAATCGAAAGTGTAACACTGCACATGTACACCCGGTAACCAGGGACGTCATTTAACCAAAATGCCAGGAGTAGCAAAAACAACATCACATGACCCTTGACCGCTGATGACATCACAGGAAGTGATGTCATTTGACCACACCCCGAAGTGACATCACGGGAAGGGATGGAACACGACCCCTTCACAAAATAAGCAGTGGCATCAAATAGCATTGTTTTAAGTGATAAATATGGTTACAATATTACTGTAACTTGATATACATATCATACAAGAATGGATCACCGTATGTATCAGCAGAAAAAAATAAGCTATAACTGCAACTTGCGAAAAGCAAAATACATAGTCCGAAATTGATGCTTATTCTACTTTTAATGCCTTTTGTAGGATTTTGTCTGCATTGTTAATTTCAGGTGTTTAAAAACAGACTAAATCAGTGAATCACCCCCTGAAGTGTTCCTGAAAAAAACCTTTAATGAGTCTAGCAATTATTTTATGGAATTCCAGAAAGACAAATGGCTGAAATAGCCACATGGCATTGGCCAGAGCCCAGGAACTACAAGGGGGCTTTTAAAAGTTTTTTTTTTAGGGGTAGCAAGGAGGAGACCTCAGGGGTTGCAAGTGTGACCCGTACATGACGTCCCTGCCGGTAACTGCAGGTACTCCTAACAGGAAGCATGTCTGATGGTTTCAGTGAACACGGCCACGCATTCTAGGACCTTCAGGCCAGTATGCTTACCCAGCGGTTTAAAGCTGCATATTTCCTCAAGAAACCTGTGCTCAGCCACAGTAAAGAAAGGCATCTGCCCTTGTATCCCACTTGCCGAAATATGGAGTAGGACACAGAGTTTCATTCAAAGGCCAAGAGCTTTGGAACAATCTACACCTCTACTTGTATTGGCACCAACCCACTCTAGGTTCAGGAAGGTACAGAAGATGCTGCACTGCTGCTAGGCCTTCCATACTGATCCGGACCTTCATTCCCTAAATTGTTATTGTTATTTTACTTATACCGCTCCAAAGCCCATTGGCATCCAGGCGCCGGGAGACAGATAACATGCGGGCTACCAATGAAAGATTGTGCTAATTGAAGAGATACGTCTTCAATTGTTTCCGAAACATAAGTAAGTCTCCAGTCTTACACAGAATGGCCGGCAGAGCATTCTAGGCCTTAGCACCTTGGATATGAAATGCTCTACCAAGCCCACGGTATCGTTTCACTCAATGTTGGACTAGTAAGAAGTCTTCCGCTGATCTGAGTCTTCTTTTTGGCTGATAGACACTAACAACGTCTTTTAGATAAATTGGTGCAGTCCCAAAAATGCATTTATGGCAAATAGTAGCTTGAACTGAATTTGGGCTACTACAGGGGAGCCAGTGTAGTTTTTTCCTGGCAACGGTAATCGGCTCTGAACATTTCATCTGAAAGATGATGCGGATAGCTTTATTTTGTATTTTATGTCCGCTTTACTTGCCCCACTTAAGAGTGCATTACAATAGTCCACACGTGGTAAAATGACAGCTCTCACAAGTTTGGTGTGGTTTTCGATGGAAACAAGTGGGGAACCTGCCTAAGCACTTTGAGATGGTAATTGGTGCTCTTAGAAATGGCGGTGACATGAGCTTTACAATCCAGGCTACTCTCCATAAAAGTACCTAAAGTTTTAACTTTCTGTACAACTTTAATATCGCTGCCGTCAATCCTGAAGCCTGAGTACGCCTGGTCCAGTTTAGTTAATGCCTGACGAGGTCCAAATAGCATAAGCACGGTCTTTGAGGCATTTAGGAAGAGCCAATTAGTAGACATCCACTGTTTTATCAATTGATACACCATCTCAATCAAGTGTTGGTCGGTATCATGATTACCAGTGATATTGAGGACCAATTGGAAATCGTCCGCATAGTTGCAAAAGAAGATCTGAAAAAATTATAGTTCAATGTAAATTCCCATGGGTCCATGTTCTCCCCGTGTCGGACACATGAACTGCCAGAGTTCAACTGACTAGTCTGATGTCTTATTACATTTAAATCCCTAATACATTTTATGACTGGATTTTTAGAAATGCAAAGCTGCAACTTGTATTCAATGGGACCCATATGCTATTTCCGGGTTTATTAGGCCTTGGTCGTACCTAGTCGTCTAATGCATCCTGTGGGCATGTAAGACACTGCAAAGTCCCAAATAAATCACATTTGCATAAGAGTATTAGAAACAAGCAAACAATGTGCTTTTTCAGGTTATTCTTGCAGCAAACGCCCAATAAATACATTTGGTGTACTGAATGTATTGAATTCAGATTCTTTTAGCTGCATGTTGGTACATTCTTAAGAAACATCTGCATTGTTATACTACACCAAACCAGATGTGAAGCTGAATTGAACAGTGTGTGCAATATCTATTTTCTGCTTATTGCTTGCTTCTGAGGGTTGGATAGTGCAGATAGTACATATGTGAATTGAGGTTAAATGATGGCATTTTTTATGCTGTGGACTAATGATAATATAAAATGTCCCTCTCCATAATGTTGGCTGTATTTAAAATAGATAATTGTCTACCCGAGTGCATGCACTTATTATAGTCTCACCTATTTGCCAAAGCTCTCACAAAAACATGTTATTGTGTGATTGCTGATCCTACATTTTAGATAGTTCTGAAAGTGTAAAGATACTACATAACAGGCCTTTCAAATATCGGACATGAAAGTTTGCAGGACGATTGAGTTTGGGTGACAGTTGTCAGTATGTTCTCATTATTTAATTTCAAATATGGTACTCTGTGTAGTTCTTTATGCAGAACTGACATAATTGTAGAAAGCGGACATGCTCGTTTTCAAATTAACTCAACATAGTCTGTTTATTTTCTTTCTATACTATTTTCTGTGGATTAATACACAACATTAGTTGCATTAGGCTGCAGCAGCTCAGCAAAGTGGTTAGAAATGTGTGGTATATATGAGGATTTCACAGAAGAGCCTGGTAAATCACCTCAGAGGTATCCATTCTTCACAACTGGCCAGGAGTCCTCAACAGTCTGATGCCATGTCACAATGCTTCTGGGCTGTAATCTGAGCAGGCAACTTGCCTGCTGATAGCCACACAACCTTAGCTGTGTCTTCAGTATCTCCCACTTACCCCTATTATAGAATTGGCTGTTTATTGGCATTGATGCTGAGAAGCCCTTCATTGCTGCTCTTCGGGCACACTTACACGCACAATCTTTGCTTGAAGACTGAAATAATCCAATCTCCATGCCATCAGGTTGCCTTGACATGCCATTACGTGTTATACAGAACTGTGGGATAGTTCAACCCATGCCAATGCACCACACTACACCCCTTTGCCAATGGGGAAAGAAAACTGCCAAAAATGGATGTGCTAACCCCTGTCCATGCCAAATCTGCAAAACTGTGCATGGTTCATAATTCACAAAAGGCTGCACCACCCTGCCACACACAGGAAAATTTGATATCAAAACAGAACTCCCTGCAGGCGAATGTTGTTACCCGTCACATGAAGGAAGGTCACAAAAGTGGGTTAAAATCCGAAAATGCCTTTAAAAACCAGCTTTCCTAATCAATGGCAACCTTCAAAGTGCTGTTTTGGCACTAAATTCAGTCATTTTCCCAGTGAATTATTGAAAGGAAAAGTGTGATGAAATCATAGATTCTCCAGTGCAGACAGAGGAATCCAGGCCTCACTGACTGACAGCTGCATAAGAAAATTAGCTGTCAAACCCAGTTTAAAGGTGTTTCATTTTCCTGAGGAAATTGCAAAACACGCCTATTTAAAGCATGTTTGTGAAGGGCTTAATTCTTTTAAATGTCCAAATCCCTTATAAACTGTGCTTATTTTTATGTGTTAAAGAAAAACTTACACCCTGATTCATGGATTATTTGCGCCAAAAAAACTGGATTTGTGTGACATTCTGCCCGCAAATCCCTGTTTAACAAATGGGGATTTGCGGGCAGAATGGTGCACAAATCCCCATTTTTTGGCGCAAATAATCCATGAATCAGGGTGTAAGTTTTTCTTTAACACATAAAAATTCCATGAACCTGCCCCTTTATTGTGAATTTTAAAAGCATCCCAATATTGAGTTAAGTAACTGCTTAATTCTGATTGGGCAGTGACCAGCCTGGTAAAGTTTGACATCTCAGTTCGACACTCCCTTGATACAAGAAACCTTAATGGTTCCCACATATTGACAACAAGGAGCACAATGAGACCTCATTAGACATTCGTCTTTTGGCTGAGCCAAGAACAAAGGACAGGCTGAGCATTGACATTTGCTGGGTAGGGGCAGGATGCTTCCCTCTACTCCCCACCCTGATCAAAGGGAGTGGACAGCTGTTGTTTGTTGAAAGGAGAGAAAAAAGAAACTGCTGGAACTTTTTGATGTTTAAACCTTTATTTGTGATTAAATGTGAAACTCTTTAACTGTGCAACCGGAAGAAGGATAATTCTGAAAATTGGTAGATGTTAACCTAATTTTAGGCTTTTGCTTTGACGACATTGATGAAAGCTGCATCACTTAAGAAACCAAAGTTATGAAAAAACTCTCATTGTAGCAGAACTATTAATGTTGCAAGTCTAAGATTGTATGTGCATGATCCACTGATAAGCACCCAGAGATGTACTGAATTAGAAATTATTAATCCAAACTGTTATGATTAAAATTGAGAAAATTCTATAGAATGAGAAAGACAGCTTCCACAGAGATGGGTATTGCATGTGAATATAGCCCATCACATATGAAATGTATATATCCGATTCTATTAGGGAACATCATTTTAGAAAAGTACATTTGTGCAAAAGTTAAGTTTTGGTCAAAATCAATGTGGGACTTCCTAAATTGCATCATAAAGATGACAGCTCTGTTCAGACCGCCAATCAAAACAAGGCAAGTGCCTGTGGCCACTCACAACCAGGGGGTGTATTTTGAAATTCTGCTCACAGCATAAACTTGGTGATGTCATTTGGTAGTATAAATATAGGAACTCAATACACATAGAGATACACTACTTACAGATTACATGCAGATTTCCGCACAGCTTCTTGTTCCTGATTTCTTCATCTTGTCCAGAAATCTTCACCTTGGAGCTGACTCCAGATTTATTTGCAGAATCCAGGCCTTAGCATTGTTGAACTCTTTTTAGTTCAGCCCAAATTCAACCATCCCAAAACTTAAAAGAATATTCTGCTTCAGCTTGGCTTGCTACCATTAAAGCTTGCCCGCTGAAATTTGCATCCTGTAATCGACCGTGTCCAGTGACCAGAAGGGCCCATCCAAACTCCATTCTGAGGTGCATTCCAAAATTGACCAGAACCGCGCCACTGATCCATTCCCTCCAGAAGTGCCCTGCTGCCGGTAGACCTTACCCAATCCATGACTAGAACCGTGACGGTCCAATTTTAATTACAAGGGACTGTAAGTATTACTAGGAAGAACAGTGACCCATAGTATGTTTGCAATGTGTTAACACTCTCTCAACCCATCCCATCTTTAAATTCAGAACCCTAGTACTGTCAATTCCATTCTTGCGCTGATTTTCTCTTCTTTGTGTTTCAAAACCATATTAGTGATTTTGAGTAACTAAAGTAGATCCCAGAAAGAAATAGAGTATCCACCACGTGAAGGGTTGCGTTGGCCACATAACTGTGAAGATTCATGTGTGCCATTCTCTTTTTCATAGTCATAAATAATGTGTAATCAAACCAATCTGTCATTTTCAAAACCGAATTTCTGTTTAATTTTCACACCTATTTTGCAAAAACGCCTCTCACCAAAACCTCTCTCACTAAAACCTCTATAACTTCTTCAATTTTAAAGATAGAAATGAAATTTCAGCTCTCACTGATACCTAAGACCCTTAGCTACCCCGACCATTGTGGAATAGTGTATTTGACCCATTTTTCTCAAATATCGCATAGTGAAATTTTGCTGTGAAGTTGCAGTTTTCCAAAGTTTACACGTGTCTTTTTCCCATTTAAAGTGTTTCTGAAATCCCATCCTGACCTAAAGTGCGTGCTGTTGTTTATCTGGTAGCTCATGTTTGTTAGGACCGGTTTAGTGTTGCTTTCCTCAGAATGTTTATCCATTTAAGCATTTTTGCAACTTTTGCATTGTGTCAGAAAGCCATTTTCACCTGTTAATTTTAAAAAGTGTCAATCTCCAGAAACGGTTTTCTCTCTTGTTTGGGGAAGGAAGATTGCATGTAAACTCTAGACATTGTCTTTCATTAATGAATACCTGCTGATTAATGATATCTGTGTAGGATTGCTCATTTGTACCTTGAGAACTGTGCAGGGGGAAATATTAACCTAAACACTATCTGCTCACAAACCAAAACTGTTTTTTTCCTTGTGTTTTACCTTCTGCATTCTCATAAGTGAATTCAATTGTATTTTCACCACTTGGTGATATGTTTTGTGAGAAACCTGAGACTATATTCATTCTTAAACCCCCTGGTTCCTCTTCTCAGGTGGCCAGGGAAAGGCCATTGCTATTGGATTCTGACCCTGGGGGTGGAAAAGCGAGGGACGATCAACTGGGTGGATGGTTCTTGGAATTTGGGAGTAGGGTACCCTCAGATGAGACACGTTATCCTGCTTTACCCAATGTGAGGAAGGCATGGTATCAAGAAGAAGACACAGAAACAATGGATACAAGTTTTGAAAACCTTTATTTATGAATTTATTTGGGATGGTAGAATTATCAGCTTCCCCTAACTCTGTAGTGGGAATTATCTCAACCATCAAACAATAACAAATACGTCCAAGTCAGTCTGGTCAAAATAAAAAAGCTTATTACAAGAAAACATAACCTTGCCCTCCTTCTCAAGATAACAAATGTGTTAAGGGAATACAAAATGGAAAATAGTGTGTCAGAATGGCTTCAGTACCAACTCCCTCCCCCAGGTTCAACCCCACAGGTTCTAGACAGTCTCTCAATAACAAATGATAGATGGATGGCACAGTTCTCTCAGCTGTGCACACATTGCTTACTGGTACAGTTCAACAGTTCAATCTTAGGCTCTTAATTCTTGGTAGTTCAATCACTTCCTTAGTCTTCCGCCGCCTTACCATCAATACTTAGTTCACATGATTTTAATTTCTCACAGTTCTGCACAGGCATTCCTCTGCCAGGCTCAAGCCTGTCTTGTTCCAGTTTATCACACACTTTCTTACAGTTCTGCACAGGCTTTACTCTTCTGAGCTTGAGACTGCTTTTCATGGGGGATCCCTTCCCCACGTTTTATTGAAGATATCTTTCCCTGTCGAGTAACTTCAAAAAAACAATGAATTGATCTAGATCTCTGCATGACCACTATGACCTGCCTTTCAATATTCACAATCCACACTCATCTTGTGTCACCAATACTTCTTGGTATTTATTATTCTTGCTCTCTCCCGTCTGCTGTCTTGGCTTGTTCACAACAAAGAAGTTTGTGTGCAACACAAATACCTCTTGGTATCTATTTTCTTATTAATGCTTCTTGGCAGTTGTAGATCTTATATTTCACTTTTGCCCCCTTGGCACATTTTACATCTTTCCATGTAGCACAATGCCGCTTGGTACTTGTAGTTCTTATTTTCTTTTAGTTTCCTTCTTGAACTTTAGCACAAATGCCTCTTGGTAATTGTAGTTCTTATTTTCTTTCACTTGCCATCTTGGCCTTTTCCAAAATTCTTATACTCGACTTTTGACCTCTTGGCATATTCCACAATTTATATATCTGTTTCTTCTTATTCCACTTTCTTTTCTTTGATCTCTGCTTGTAATATATTTCAAATAAAGTTCAGAACATTTAACAGAGACTTTTTGAATGTGCAGCTTCCTTGCAGGACCACCCTGCTACTTTGTTTCCTTTTCCTTTAACAAGTGCTCTCTTCATTTGCATTTTATTGGCATACGTGCAGCCTTCAACTTTCAAATCAGTCATTTTCTTTTTAAAAACAACCAGAATTGTGTTTCTCTCGATAATTCACCAGCTGTGCTAAACGGTTTGCTCTCATCTTTTCCCTGCACTTCAAGGACTTTACCAGCACCTCATCCACTCCTCCCTAACTCTGCCATTCACCCGTGAGGTTTGCGGGCCATTTCTTGGCATCTGGAAGGTTTCTTGCCTACAATCACTCGGCTCTGCTTTTCGAACACTTGGAAATCACGCCTGGCTTATTCCCAATCCTCTCAATTGCTGATCAGCCCGTTGGCCTTCCAACTCCCATAATCTGGTTCGCATCAGCCTCCGAAGAGCTGTTCCTTCACGTAACCTGCCTTGCTCAAAGTGTGCATGTGCGCGCCACCTTTTATTTTCACAGGGAGTCTTAACAAGTGGCAGGTGTACATTTAGAACTACGTGCCTGACTCTGCCTGGCCTCATTATTAGGACAACGCCAATGCAAGTCAGGGGAGGTAATCCTTCTGACCTCATTCCTCATCTTCCTTGGTGCAGTACTTTTGTCAAAAGAAAGTGAGAGGGAATTATGGGAGTTGTAGTTCCCCATACAATAAACAGGGATAGGTGTTAGATGGGTTGTGGAAAAAGGGGTATTCCATGTCTCGCCGTTGGGTGCTTCTCCCCCACTCCCCGAGGACCCCCTACCCAGGAGATCCTCCCTTGTTCGCCGACCGACAGGTTTGGGATCCAAAAGCGATGGCCTTTTCCTGGCCACTTGAGTACAGGATTCCCAGGGACTAGGTTGTGAAACATCCTCAGGTGCTTCACACGAATAAGGATCACCCTAACCCTCCCCCAACCTTTATGGGTTTTGCAAGACTGCTTCGCTCATTTCCCCACATTTGTCATTTAAAAGTACTGGGAAGAAGAAGAGGAGACTGAGAGTAGTTAAGAATACATCTCCATTTTACCACTCTGCCACTGATATGATAGGTTATTATTAATGCGCATAAAACCCAGAGGTTTCTAAGTGCAGACCCGGGGATCGAACCTGTGTTGCTCCATGTTGTCTTGCTTCCTAGGTGAGTACGTTGCCCCTGAGCTATCCTCCCGAGACTATCACTGAGACGATGAAGATGCATGCAGAGAGTCGGACATGTCCCTTTAATTATGGTCAGGCAAACCTAAGTAAAGACACACAACAGCAGCCTGTTAACTGGTTGCAGGCGTATACAATGAGGATCAGAGAACTGGAACGAAGCACAACAGGGAGGCTGCATAGGAGAGACCAGCAGAGGAACCCTTCATCTGTGGTGGCAGTCGTGGTGGGACCAGAGCAGGAGCCAGGCCACTGGTAGAGACCCCAGGAACTTGTGTGGCCCAGGACAAAGGGGTTGTATTGTGACACTGGTGTGGTAGCTTGCAGAGTGGTGCGTGAGCAGCATGTTCTGCAGGTGAAGCAGGAGAGAGAGATGACACTGTCCACAATTGGAGAGAGATTCACCGATTGTCAGTGTGCAGGGAAGACTGCCCGGCAGGCAACCATGGATCGTAACGGAAGGTTGCCGGCATGCAGGGAAGACTGCCCAGCAGGCGATCAGAACTCGGAGGATGCTGCAATCAGCTGATGAGTGTCAGAGGGAACACTTGGTCACAGGGCGCTCCAAGTATAATATGTGTCTGCTGAATACCGAACCGAGGAGAAACGTGAACTTCCAAACCATTTATTTGTTTATTTATTGTTCCTTTTCAAAGGTGCTTACACATCAAGTACATTACGTTTCAAATTACACATGGGGCAACTGGGAGAGAATGTGGTATCGAAAGGCAAATATAGCAGCAATGAAGAGAAAGAAAAGAGGCAGTCCTACTAGGCTTTGTGAGCATTCAGACAGTACAAGTGCAGAGGGAGAGAAGGGACAAGGGAGGTGGGCAAGTGCTAGGAGTTCCATGGAGGGAAGTGCTAGGGATTAAAATGCAAGCAGCTGTTAAGTGCCTGGCAGAGATCAATTGATAAGTGTGGTCAACTGCCAATGCAATAAGTGCAGGCCTGTAAGACAGCACAGGCAAGTGGGCGCCCAAAGGCAAGTGCTGGGAGTGGCCAGAGGCTGAAAGCGATTGGGAGGGAGGCCAGGTACCAGATGGACACATAAACCTAGTCAACAATCTCAGCGACTGTGAGATTTAGCAGGGAGGGAGAGGGGGAAGCAAGGAAGGTCTTGAGTAGCTTCCCTAATTTGAGGAGATCCATCTCAAGACCGAGAAGAAGCGGGAGGCTGTTCCAGAGAAGGGAGTCAGCCGAGGAAAGAGATCTGCCACCAGCTCATTGTTTAGAGAAGCACTTGACAGCAGAGAGTCAGTGCCGGAGGAGCATAAACATCTGGAGAGCCAGTATTTGGTGACAGCCAGTTGTAGATAGTGTGGTCCTCGGCCCCAGAAAGCCTTATGGATGATGCAGAGGGATTTGAATTTGATCCTTGCAGCAACCAGGAGCCAGTGGTGAGATCTTAGGCTGAAGAGATGCGTTGCCTGGGCTTGAGGCCAAGAATAAGTCTTGCAGCCCTATTCTGGATGAGCTGGAGGGGACATAAAGTGGAAGAGGGTAGATTAAGGAAGAGGCTGTTGCAGTAGTCCAGCCTGGAGAGTACCAGAGCTCTAGAGACATTGACCTTCTTGGGGAAAGTGAGGAAAGGAAGGATTCCTTTGAGGAGGTTAAGTTGAAAGTGGGCCTTCTTGGCAAGGTGCTGGATGTGAGGGAGGAAGGAAAGAGAGGAGTTGAAGATACCTGCAAGGTTTCTGGCTTCAGATGAAGGAGACAGGGTACATAGCTTAGACGGTGGCCAGAGTGTAGGGAGGAAAGAGGGAGCAGGAGTCCCAATGGGGATGATCTCAGTCTTGCTGGCATTGAGGCAGAGACATTGGATGCACAGCAGGACTGGATGGCAGATAGGTAGTCAGGAATGATGAAGGGAATCCAAGGAGTGGATCAGAGGGAAGTTTGAAGAGGAGTTGTGTGTCATCTGCATAACATTGCAAGTAACAGGAGAAAGTGGAAATTAGGTGTGCAAGTGGAGCAAGATAGATGTTAAAGATTCAGGGAGAAAGGTTAGAACACTGGGGAATGCCACGGGTGGGGATAGAGGTGAGAGGGGAAAAAGAGCCAGGATAACCTGGGAGGAACCATGGATGCATTATAAATACTGAACTACATGAACACTGACAAATGAGCATAACAAAACCATTGCAGTTACAATGCTGCATGGAAACTTCAAATTGAGCTTCATGATTATATCTTAAACACCGGATTGAATGAAAAGGTGAACATTAAAAATTTCAGAAATATATTGAATACGAACTGAATGAATCCCTGGAGTTAAATATATTGATACTGAGTGCATTAAAAACTTGATGAACAAAGCAAATCTTGAAGGACAATTAAAGTGCCCAGGTAAAAATAATCCACGGAAAAAGGGCATAAGTGTGAAAGAGTGCCACAGAAGGTGGGAACGGAAGAAAATCCCACTAAGGTGAAGTTTTATGAGTACATGCAATGCAGCAAGACTACGGACTGCAGGAGGTGTGTGACACATGGTGTCAGAATCAAGAGGGTGATAAGGAGAAGCCAAAGAAATGACAACTTGCACATAAAACCAAGATGCCAACAGGGTGGAGTTAAGTAAAAGTGACTTGGTGCACAATGACAGGAGCAGAAGAACCTGTGTGGCTCAGAACCTAGAGATTGTGGTTGCGCGACCTGTGATGGGTGAATGGCGTGGTCTGACAACTGCGCATAGACCAGCGAGGCCTGAGCAAATTGTGAAACAAACCAAGTGGAAACATTGTTAATTAACTGGTGTGGTGAATGAAATGGTGAAGCAAACCAGAAAGAGGATCAAATTGACACATTGGTTAGCATTAGTTGTGAGGGCAAGAATAGGTTTTGGAACAAAAAGACTTTTAAATTGAACTCTGACTCAGACTTTCCTTAGTTTTGTACAATTGGGGAAATCCCACCTTAGTATTGGGCAAGTTATGACTTCACCCATCTTGACATTTAAGTTGATAAACATGTTTTGTTTGAACTTTAAGTCTGTTGCCTGTGTCTTACTTCATGATGCCTTGACAGCTTACATATCTAGCAGGATTGCCAAACATGTTCTCAAACCCCTCGTGCATCCAGTACTACTCCATGTCAATCGTGCAATAGTCCAAAGCTACCTGTACTGCAGTCTTAAGTCATTGAAAAATATTCAGAGCAAGGTATCCTTTTAAAAACTACACATACGCTGTGGCCTGCACACAGAAGATGGGAAACACACATGAAAACACATGTGAAATGTTTTGCAGTCACTCAAAGACACTATAGCTGACAAGGTCTGAGATGAACATTTGAAGTATTAGAAAGTAACCTGCAACTTTGCTGGAATGGGGAACTGCTTAACCTGAGGAGAAGGAGAAAAACAGTTTAAAGAAAGAAAAACTAACTTGAATCATATGTTACTGTGTTCTTAGGTAACAGGAACATGTACATTTTAAAAGCTGAAGGTGTGAATGGGACGACATTAAAGCAAGCCAGAACTAAACTTGACATGTTTATTCTGCTCATGCCACCTCCTCAAAATGAGATGTAAAAACAGATACTATGCATTCTCACGGAGAGGATCTGCTGGGAGAAAAGGCCATAAAGAACAACTGGACCTGACTGTAAATCCTAAGCCAGAGTGTATTGGTTGCATCTGTGTATGCTGGGCTTAAGAAAATCAACAATTTATGGGGATTCAGTAGATCTCTGGTGCCTAATCTGATCTCTCTGGCCCTCATTAAGGCAGAAAAGACAATATATGGAAAAACAAAGGTTAATCTGAAGAATCTAGAGACCGGGAACTGGCCAAGGGGGAAGCAACAAAGGTCATAAAGACCTTGTCACCACCAGGCCTCTGGGCCATAAAGATTAGCCCTGAAATGAGAGCTAAAGAATTGAAGATTACAGATGCTCTATGGGTGACAGACCCAACTGCAGATGCAATTTAATATTTTTTTTACAGTAGGATTCTCTATGTTTCCCATAATTCTTGAACTGAAACTAGTGTGAGCTCTTTTTCAGTATGCAATTTTGCCAAATTTACATTTTGTGTCAAAGTAATGGCACCCACCTGGGAAAGCCTGTCGCTTTGAGATGGGAACATCATTAAAATATAAATGTAGAAGTAAGTTAAATGGAAACATCTATATCTCACTCATTATTTGTGCTATTATTATGTGAATTGCATCAATTAATTTGTGCCAGAGAGAGGAATCTGATGTGCAAATTAGTAAAGTGTTAATATGTGTGGAATTTACTGTATGTGAATGTGGCAATATTTAATGAAAGAGATCCCTGAGATGACATCACATTAAATGAGACTCGGTGTAGAAATTACTCCCATCAGACTGCCTCCTTCATTAATATGCCTAATGACTGTGAAGGGGTATGTCTACTGTGATTTCACTTTTGAAACATTGTGAGCAGTGTATATTTTCCCCAATCTAATTGGTCAGTGCATTTGATTAGACAAAGTTTGAGTTACTGTTGTATATAAGATTCAACACACATTCACTCAGGGAGAGAGAATGACAAACTTGCATGTTCTCTGACTGATCAAGAGAAAGAAGAATTGATAACAGGAAGAAGAAGGCATAGATTACTCTTCGGGTGGACCCAATAAGCGTTATTGCCAGTGACCTGAAAGTGAGACCTAGTAGGAGGTAAAGTTCCAGACCGTATTATGGGGAAGAAATAGCAGGCAGTCTGTGGAGGAAAGCTGATCCCATCTTTCTGATTGATGCCCACCTGTTCCTAGAGGGGGAGAATTCAACCAGTCCTAAAGAGGATGCCCACCTGTCTTTGATAAAGCCAAAAGAAATGAATATGTGAATATGATCTAAATGGTAGTCAATTTTGAGGGGAGTGATACTACAATGGAAATTCGATTGAATCCTGACCCTGTTCTTTGTTAGTAGTGAGGGGTAGGAATATATGCATTGATTACACATTCTGAAAGGTCACGGAACATTTCAGAAGTGTATGTGTTTCTTGAAAAACATATGTGATTGATAGTCTAGGCCTATGGTGTTTCTCACTATTTCTTGGAAGAATTATCAGGGAGTCAAATGGAAATCTCATGTATGCATACTGTGAGAAACCTGAAAGAGTCTCACCCACCAGTCCCGAGGGGTCTGTCATCCAAGTGGCCAGGACACGGCCATTGCTTTTGGATCCAGTTTCTGGGAGTGGACCAGTGCAGGATAATCACCTGTATGAGGGGTCCTCGGAGAGTGGAAGTGGGACACTGAAGGGTGAGTCGTGGTATCCCCTTCCTTGTAACATATGTTCTCCATCCTACTAGGTAGGACACTAGGATACCTAGCAACTCAACCCCCACCCTCTTTCCTGACACAAACACTTTTTCACAGACAGATCACTGTGAGAGAAAACAGATTTACACGCGAGCGGTATACCTGACATGTCCCAACACAAGGGTCAGGCAGAGTCAGGCAATTACTGATAATTACACACACCTGACTTCCATCATACTTCCCCATACGGATAAAAGGCCTAGCTCGAAAGCTCCCTTGGAGCAAGGTGAAACAGACATGGAATCAGTAGTTCTGAAATGGCAGTTTAATACATGGAGAAAGACGGCAAGACCAGAAAGGGTTGCAAGGAGGGAATTGCCCTTGGCCTTTTCAGAGGAAGAAAACCGCTACTTTCATGAGCGCTCGAGAATAAGAAACATAACACCAGGAAGTAAAGCTGAAGAAAGTTGCATTGTGTGTTGAAGGTACCAGGGGCTCTACTGCATCAATAGCCCAGGCGGGGAGGAACAATTGCCACATGGTACTGTCCTTGGCTCCTACAACAAAAACGCTACAGCTGTTGAGTCAGGGAGACTGATAGCAGAGAGATCGGTGTTAGATCCAAGGTTGCAAGCAGGAACATTGTATGAAGAAATCTGCAAAAAACAGACTGCAAGGCGTATGTGATGAGTGATGCAAATATAATTGAATATCCAATGAGTGACTGAACTTTTGAAAACAAGGTAGATGCCTGTCATGATCTCTGCTTCCAAAAGGTCAGGGTTTTCCCAACTCCCTTGGAAGCAGATTCATAACCCAGGTTCCGAGTGCCAACCAGTCCCAATTGGGACCTTTTGGACCCAGTCCTGGCACCAGTGGCACCAGGCTCATAAATATGCCCAGTCCCAGCGCTGGAAGCGCCGGGCTCATAATGCTTGGGTGGACTTACCTGCAGCAGACCATGCTGCTTACTTGCCTGCCAGTTGAGCCTCTGATCCTCTTCTGTTTGGAACTACTTTTCCTGTTGGGTGGGGCAGGAGCCACTCCCTAGGTTCAGAACACTGGAACTCTTCTGGAAAGCAGGAACTCTTTTCTTACCTAGGCGTGGCTGTGGAAGGAGACACCTAAGCACTACAGGAGGCTATTTAAACCACACCCGATGGATGAATCTTGCTTTGCATTATTCTGCATCCTCTGCAGCAGAACGCTCATCGTGTCTTCTGCATCTGATCCTGGGCCTAAGGAAAAAGGCTTACCATCCTGAATCCAGTCTTCAGCAACACCTATAAAGACAAGAAAGAACAGGTTAGCATTACGGTCTTCAGTGACAGCTCTTCACTTACCTGGGCCATCGGCTGTCACCAACGCCTCGCGCTGCATTCTGAAAGACAAAGGCTTACCTACTCTTCGTGCGCTCCGGAGGTCTGCACACTGCATTCCGGCATCTGAAAGACAAAAGCTTACCAACTCTTCGCACGCTCCGGAGGCCTTCGGCGCTGCATCCCGCATCTGAAAGACAAAACAAGGTGCGTTTAAAGACATTGGGGAACTTTAATACTCACGTGCCATTACTCCTTTCCACATCTAACCCAGTGGGTATTCCGGCACCCTGCAGCCGCTCCGAACTTGTACCTGCAAAATAAAAAGACAGTTAGAGCGCATCGTGAAGCAGGCACAAGCGCTTACTTACGTGCTTCCAGGCGCTTCTATTCATCACACGGGCTCCATCTTCAACTCACTTCAGCCCGTCATCCACCATCGCCGGAACCCTGCAAAACAAGAGACATCATTACTAAAGACTTTAAAGACATTAGAATTACTCGAAACTTACCGTTCGTGCAGTAAACGACGGACAGCAGTCCTCTGAAGTCAAGAGGCCTGCTCCCCTTATCCAGTGAAGAAACTGGTTACAGCACCCTGCCCCGAGGCAGATGGAGAGCACGGCGTTCACTTACCTAAGGTGAGAGCGTTAACCTTCGGGGTTCTACAGGAGAAGAGAAAGGGAAGAAGAGAGAGACATTCAATAACCCAGTTCATTAATCCCATATTTTCTATCTGCAGACATCTTACCCTTCGAGTCAAACATACAGTGCACAGAGGTCCATCCCAAAGAGCCAGCCGTGTGTTACACATCACCTTTGAAGATACGGTATACGCCCAGTCAAGACCGGCGCCTCTACGGGAATCAGGTGAGCGTTACAATGCCATATACAGATTGGTCCGGCACCATATGGGTGCTCATTCAAAGGTCTCTGTTAGTTATCCAAATCAGAGCGTAAAATTGTTGAACTGTGAAATCAAACTGGTCCTGCAGCGGGTCAAGCTAAACCCTGTGCACGTTTGAAAGTCTTCGATATCCAATACGAACTGCAATTGGTCAGAGCCCGGTTGAGGGAGACTAATTGTGAAAAGGGATCTGAACCCAGTTGATGATGATCCGGGGTGAACCATGAGTCACCAGAGAAAAGATATTCAAACTGTCACTGGTCCAAACCTGGGCTGAGGGGGACTAATTTTGAAAAGGGATCTGAGCCCGGCTGAGGGGAATCCAGGGTGAACCATGAGTCACCTGAGAAAAGATATACAAAGTGAAATTGGTCTGAGCCCGGCTGAGGGAGACTAATTGTGTAAAAAGGATCTGAGCCCAACTGAGAGGGAACCTCTGTGAACGATAAGTCATCCAAGAAAAGATTGTAGTAGAAAAGGGGATCTGAGCCCAGCTAAGGAGGATCCAGGGTGAAAAGTGAATTGCCCTAATTGAATACTTGGAAAGGAACTTTTCGCTTGTTTGATACATCAGGCCCTCTGAATCAAAAGTATTTTGATAAGACTTGGGCATAGAAGGCCCTGATGCTTGTAATTGAATTGTGTCCTCGTGCTGAAGAAGCAGGAGGGTGCGCTATAGTCGAGTGAACCTTCTTGTCCGGTGCTAAAATGTGGGGCAGGGAGGACAACGGCCTGAACATCCTTATCATTTTTTTAACACTTCTTTCTTTTTCATGAGCATTTTCCCCACTATTTGTACATTAGCAGTAAGGATTGGCAATATTTGTTTTAGTATAGACCCTATTATTTTGATGAGACTCTACTAGGACTGCATTATTATTAATTGATGGTTGTAGCTTGCTCCCATCTTAGATGTAGGTGTAGATAGGCGTTTATCACACCCTTGATAAAGTTCAATAAACACCATTGAAAGGTGGTCACTTGTGTCTGTGTTACTTTGATACTATGCCTTCCTTAGAATACCTAGAAAAGAATATATTTAAATTAATGTATGGGTATACCATTAAGCAGAACACTGTCAATGAAGCTAAATGCTCCAGAGAAAAGGGAGAGGTTGGTTATTTGCTACCCTTTGTGATGAATCCTGCGGACTCCTCACAGACTTCCAGCCTAAAGTCTCCTCACATATAACCAGGTAAAGGCAGCCGCTACCTGACCCTGGGGGTGGTATTAGCTGGGTGGATCATATGGGAGGAGAAGGCAATCGGAGGAAAGTGAGGACTTGTCAAGTAAATTACACGACATTCATCCCTTCCTGAGAGTGAGGGTTCCCTGGTGCCTGATTATTTGATGGCTTGCTGTTATAGTGCAACATACCATCCCAAACTTCCCTAAACATGAAGTGTGAAAACCCTTATGATTATTATAGATGATATTAGTTCCTTGACTTCTGTCTCCATGTCATAAATCATTATTATATTCAAATTGTGAGGTTAAGAAACAACTATTGGTTTCCCCAAAATCCTCCTCTACATGTACATCTGATACATCTATAAAACAGGGTAAAATAAATACTTGTAAACAAACTAAGTACATTAGGGACTCCAGTCTCATAATGTGATAAGTAATTGGAGGAAGAAGAGGAGCTCTGAGGTGCAGAACTGCAATATGCAGTCTAGTTGTTCCGATGATCCACACCTGAGCGAGACTTTTAAATGTTTAAAACCACTTCAGGTGCAGGCCATCAAAAAGAGAAAGAGAAGCAGAATCAGGAGTTGGGAGAGGCAGCAGAACTTGCAGTTTGAATGCAGTACAGGGGAGGAGGTTGCAGCTGATATGAAAGCGGGATGCTGTTGCGTAGCTTGACATTAGTCGAGAGTCCTGTGAAGCGCAACGTGCGTGCAGCAGGAAGCGGTAAAGAAAGGGACTACTCGAAAGGAGAAAGACGTTCTCCCCTCTCTGTGTACTGCTCTGGTGTTTGGCATTCACCAGAGCATAATTAGAGTGAAAGAAGATCCATCTGCGGAAGGTGCGAGATAAGGAATCCTGACCAGAGCTTTCAAGAGAGAGAGTTTCCCCACCGAAAGCAGAAATGCAGACAGTGGGACAGGAGGAGACGCGTAAGCAGACCGGTGAGTTGGCCTTGCTTTGGTGACCCACAGCACTCCAAAACGGACCGCTAGTGCAGCATAATACTTTTGATTACTGATCTGATAATAAGAAAGATTGTAAATACAGATTCAACGAATTAAGGTGAATTGGGCGCAATTATCGCTTTAACAGGGAGAGTAAATAGAATCATTGTAATCACCATTACCCATGCCAGGGGTGATATTAGGGACTCCAGTCTCATAATGTGATAAGTAATTGGAGGAAGAAGAGGAGCTCTGAGGTGCAGAACTGCAATATGCAGTCTAGTTGTTCCGATGATCCACACCTGAGCGAGACTTTTAAATGTTTAAAACCACTTCAGGTGCAGGCCATCAAAAAGAGAAAGAGAAGCAGAATCAGGAGTTGGGAGAGGCAGCAGAACTTGCAGTTTGAATGCAGTACAGGGGAGGAGGTTGCAGCTGATATGAAAGCGGGATGCTGTTGCGTAGCTTGACATTAGTCGAGAGTCCTGTGAAGCGCAACGTGCGTGCAGCAGGAAGCGGTAAAGAAAGGGACTACTCGAAGGGAGAAAGACGTTCTCCCCTCTCTGTGTACTGCTCTGGTGTTTGGCATTCACCAGAGCATAATTAGAGTGAAAGAAGATCCATCTGCGGAAGGTGCGAGATAAGGAATCCTGACCAGAGCTTTCAAGAGAGAGAGTTTCCCCACCGAAAGCAGAAATGCAGACAGTGGGACAGGAGGAGACGCGTAAGCAGACCGGTGAGTTGGCCTTGCTTTGGCTAGTGCAGCATAATACTTTTGATTACTGATCTGATAATAAGAAAGATTGTAAATACAGATTCAACGAATTAAGGTGAATTGGGCGCAATTATCGCTTTAACAGGGAGAGTAAATAGAATCATTGTAATCACCATTACCCATGCCAGGGGTGATATTTTGTAACCATCATTGTCCAAGCCAAGAGGGGACATGATTTAACAAATATTGTAACCACCATTGTCCAAGCCAAGAGAGGACAATTCTTAACAAAGGTGAAAAGACACATTGGTTTAAACAAAGTGAAACAGAATATTGTAACCATCAATGCCAAAGCCAAAAGGGAACAATATTCAAATAAGGTGAAGGTGCTGTACAAAGAGGAAGATTATTGTTAGATTGACATTTCAACACATATTGCCTAAAGCAAAATAAGACAAGCAAAGGAAGACACATTTTGAAGAACAGAATCCCTCCTTGTGATAGTTGTCAAGGGGGAGAGAATAATAATATGCATTGTCGAGGGCAAGTGAATCAGTGTGATAAATAATATTAATACAGGAAGCAGTTGCTGAAGTACATTGCCTATTTGAGGATTAATATGTGGAAACCTTGAAGTAAAACTCACCACATGGTACTGATAGTTGTTGAAGAAGTTTCATCCTGGTAGGCAAGTAGACCAGGAAACGGAACCTAGTGGTTTGTCCTGGCAGGTAAGTGGACCAGGAAGAAGTTGAAGTACCACACTGTGGTTGGAGGTTGTGATCTAAGGAAAGAGTACATCAGATGGTTTACTTTGTTGAACCATTGTGAAACCATCCGGACCAAATTGTGTTTGCCAATGAATAAGTCTTTTTGGTTTGCAAGCAGTAGTCTGTGGATATTATGAATATTGCCTTAAACAAGAGAGAAGCAATATAATAAATTCAATATATCTGATGGTGTTTTGTGGGTGAACTTTTAAGGAATCATCCTGGCAAAACTGTGTTATCTAAGTTGATTTATCAAATAATACCTTTGACACTTTGAACATTGCTGTGGCGAATGAGAAAACCTATTGCAGAATAGGACAATTGTGTTGCCAAGCAAATGGTTTATGGAAGGAACAAGACTGTGTGCCATACTTTGATTGGAACTTAATTCTTGAAAGAACTTACTTACTTTTGACTTTAACTAGAAACTATTGTGGATTGATTCAGGGGAAGGGAATGCAACCCTGGGTATAAGGCCTATGTTTATATTTTCTCTGTATGCACTTACATGTTATGTTGTGGATTTTGAACAGTCAAACTACCCTTTTATGAGTTTGTTGTATGTATGAGTGTGAGGGCCAGAGATATTTTGACATTAGGTCAGTTTATTTTAGCTTTTGGGTTTGTTAGATTAGGGAGAGTTAGGTGTTTATCTCACCCTTACTGTTCAATAAAATGGCTAATTGTGGGAAAACGTAATCTACTTGTCCGTCTCGCATTTCTGACCCTGCACACCATTCCTATGTTGTTTACCTTTCTCACTTTCGGCAGGAAACTTTAAACATTTTAAGCAATATAACCCAAGCAGGGGGGGGGGCATTGCCATTAAGGTAATGCCCGAGGTCATAAGTTAGAAGTGAAGTGAGGGCTTTAACTGTGGCCCCAGGCATTACCTGACTGTTAATTCCGCCCTGCTCGGGTAATATTGTTATTAGTATCCTGACACATAGTACCTGGGTGCTAATATTGCTTTATCTCAAGTTGAGTAAAATCTACAAAACTAGATGGCCGCGAAGAACCAGGGAGAAGGGAACTACACACAGCTCCTTCTCCCTTTCCATGGCGGCCATTGCTATGTCGGGGAAGTGCCAGAAACGCTAATGTTCCCAGTGCCAGCAAAGGACTCAGGAGCAACAGGTAAGTGGGGCCCGGTGAGGGGTCTAAATATGTGGAAAAGGGGGGAGGAGGTTAGGGAACCCTGGGGAGTGCAGTGACCAATTACCTTGGATCTCATGAGGGAATATGGTGGCCTCCAGCTCAGAGGAAGTGAGGAGTGGGTATTTTAGCTTGTGGTAAAACCCCCATTCTGAGCTTCTGGATTGGCAGGGAGTCTGCCACACCACCCCTGTCGGGTACTAATACACAATAATTAAATAGAAACTTCACATAAAGGAATCTAGCTTCCATACATGTTGAGCATACATTTTATTTAAAGGCTATTTACATAGTTGAATGACCAGTATTTTTTTTTACAATTTAGTTAAAAACGCTGTCGAAATTCTGACATGTCTATTGAGTACGGGGTGGTATTTTGAATAAAGGGAAAGTAGCGAGAATTGGACAGGCGGGGATCATTTAAACTAATTTCTTGTTTTTCACAAATGTAAGATTCCTTCTGGGTGCTAATGCATTAATTCCATGGTGCATGCGCTCTCAGGGTGAATTAAATTATAGATCAGTTAGTTATAGTTGATAGTTCTGCTCATTGTCAAAAATAGAAAGGACCACACCGATAAGAAGAGATGCTCTATAAGCAGTGAACATTGTTATATGTTAACAATTATATTTGTTATATTATGCTGCCTCCATTCTGAAGTGCTTTAATACCACAGAGGATTATTCTGAAAGTGGGGTATTTTGCATCTGCCAGGGATATTTTAGAGAGGCTGAAGGGGGGAGAAAGGTAAACACACATGAATGGTTTATACTGGTAGGAAAGGGAATGAGGAGTGGTGGTGTAGTTTGGGACTGCATGCATGTAGATTCAGTGTAAAACAATCAAGGTATAATTATGATCAGAAAAGGGAAATGCTTAATGGTCGTGTCAACTGTGCTATGCCTGTAAGGACATTTTTGGGGGTGCCTACAGGGAAGTACTGAAATTAGACAGTGATCGTTTGCATGATAGTTTTGAATTTGTATTTGTATTTTGTTTATTTGTATAGCGTGCCTGGCCCACGGGCATCTGAGCGCATATCTTAGTTACAATTACATGTTACGCATAATGACAGGTTAAGTTACAATGGCGTACAGTGACAGCATAAAATGAACAGCAAGAGCATAAGATGAACAGTGAGAGCATAAAGCATAAAAGCAGCAAATAACCAGGAACATAATACTTGCAGTGAGAGCATGAAAGTGTAAGAAGCAACAAATACTCCAGTACATAATGCTAACAAATAATTACAGTTTATTTACAGTCGTGGAACTTGAGAGACAAAGTGCTGCCGAGGCAGAGGTGCACGTGCAACCCTATTGATTACGGTCTGTGCATGTTTAGAAGGTCTTGGGAGGACAGCCACACTTTGGCCTTGCTCTTGAAGGCTTGGAAAGAGGGTTCCGCTCTAAGAGCGTTAGGCAGAGAGTTCCAGAGTTCGGCAGTGAGAACTGGGAAGCTAGCCCCGCCTGCTTTCTGTAATTTAAACCTAGGTAACAATAGATTGTGTGTCTGGGCAACTCTCTGGGGGTGATTGGATGTGTGACAAGTAAATCGGCTAGCCAGGTAGCTCGGTGCCTGGTTAGTAAGACATTTATGTGTCAAAGCGAGTGCTTTGAGGGAGACTCTTTGGGCAACAGAGAGCCAGCGTAAACTCTGTCTGGAGTCAGAGATGTGCTGATTCCTGGGAATATTTAGTGCTGTTCTGATGGCATTGTTCTGGGTGACCTGAAGCTTGCTGAAGTTTTGTTGGCTAGTTGTCCTAGATAGAGGGCATTGCAATAGTCAATATTAGACATGATCAAGGTTCGAGCCAGAGTGGTGCAGTTGGCAGTGGTGAGAAAAGGGCGACAGGCTGTGATGAGTTTGTATGTGTAGGCCGAAGCGGAAGTTACAGCGTTTGTTTGCCTGGAGAGTGAAAGGGTAGAGTCCAGATAGATGCCAAGAGTTTTGGTGTCATTAAATACCTTAATGGTATTGCCATTGATCACAAAGGATTTGAAGGAGGGGTCAAGTCTGCTAGGTCTGTGGTGGGAGCCCAAGATGAGGAGCTATATATTCTCATCATTGAGGCAGAGTTTGTGTTGGGCCATCCAAGCCTGAATGACCTGGTAGATATCATTTAAGGCTTTCATGTCAATCATGTGGTGCCCAGTGATAGGGATGAGTATCTGGGTGTCATCAGCGTAATTCGTATAGGTGACACCCAGATAGTCAAGGATATCGAAAAGTGGTTTCGCAAACACATTATAAAGTGTTGGTGAAACGCACAATCCTTGGGGTACCCCACATAGGAACGGTGAGAGTTCGGCAGAGGCAGAGGGGGAGAAGACCCGCATGGATCTATTGTTCAGGAAGGAACTGATATAGGGGGTCGCTTTGTCTGAGAAATGGGCGGCAAGATTGAGGTGTCGGCATAGTATTTGGTGATTTACCAAATCAAATGCTGGCGATAGGTCAAGTAATAGTAACAGAGCAAGCTTCCGCTTATCGTTCAGATCCTCAATTTGAGTTTGAAGGTCAAGGAGGGCTGTTTCAGTTCCGTGCCTGGGTCAGAAGCCCGATTGTCTGAGGCCCAGCAGTTTGTTGTATTGCAAGTAGTGTTGGATCTGCAGATAGGCGGCACAGTCGAGAATTTTAAGCAGAAAGGGCACGGTAGTGATGGGTCTATAATTAGTGGGTATACTAGCATCCAGGGTGGGCTTTTTAAGAAGGGGGATAACCCAAGCATCCTTAAGATTGTCAGGGACAATGCCTGTGTTGAACGATGAGTTTATAAGGGCAGTGATAAAAGGTGCAAATTCGTGTGTGGCCTCCTTGACGATGGGAGCTGGGCATGAGTCACCCTGGCAGTTGGAGGGTTTGAGTTTATTGATAATACTTTCAACCTCAGGGATAGTTAGTGGCGTGAAACTAAAGGGTTTGTGTGTGTGAGTGATGGGGATGGCATTACCATACGGGGGATTAAGATGTGGGTCAATCTGAAGGCTGATTTTTTTGTCATTAATTTTGGCTTGGAGTGTTGTGGTCTTTCCAAGGAGCACTTTTGGATCTTAGCACACCAGGTGCTGTCTTTGCTACAGGTGTCCGGGGGGTGCTGAGGGAGATTTAAGTTCTTTTAAGATCTTGAAAAGCTCTTTAGTGTTGGATTCCGCTTGTATAATACGTTTATTGTACTTATTTGTTTTGCTTGAAAAATTGCATCTTTGTAGTTGAGAGATGCAAGGAAGAGGCTATCCTTATTAATGTCAGTGGGGTGACTTTTCCAACGAGCTTCTGAGTTGCAATTTTGAACTGTGTTTCAACTAACCTTTTAAATGTGGAGACGTCTTTGTCGGCAAAGTGAAACTGTAACCCAACACACCCCAGAGAGGGAGAGAAATCTGGCATTGCCCAGCCGACTGTCCAAAGTGCTGTGGTCGTGGACCTCCGATGGCCTTACTCAAAATAGGCTGACCTCTCAAGAAGTGAGTGCACATTTCTCTGTAAAGCAAGTTTATTTTATACATACGGCTATGGGGTCGGGGGATAGATGACTCCTTAGAGACGGAACCAAGCTGATTCTTCTTGAACCACATAAAGATTACACCTTATATAAATTGTTGCAACATTTAACACATGCCCACATATTTTGTTACAAAGTCATCCGCCCAAACATGATTCTCTAACCCTGTACAAGGAAATCTAATCCCCCTATGTTCCCTCACTCTCATTGGATACATTCACTTAACCACCATCCTCTTCAATATACTTTTGCATTATTGCATATTTTACACACACCCCTTCTGGGATCGTTCCAAAGTTGGTTGTGACATCATCACATGGTTACATATTCACCTAAAACAATCCAAATGTATTACAAGGTCCTCTGGTCAGTGGCCTCTTAACCCATGTGTGATGCACATGGCTTTGACAAGAACACTTCATCGATATGAGGAGGGAGAGAAATAAACAGGTTATTTTTGAACCAATGATAAACACCTTATCCACTTAGACTTGCTGGCATCCCTGTTATCTTTCATTTCACGCTAATCTATTATGATTACCATTTTTAGCTCACGTGGTCTCTGGACACATCCTTGTCATTTCTCTGAAAACCTGATTGAAACCTATATCTGCCCTTAAGCAACAGTTGCACCGGGTTTATTACCTGGCCCCAAGTCAACCCTACCAGGTGGCCGGACATCCCTGGTCACTGAATAACAAACTCCCATGTTCTCAGGAAGATTACATCTCCCGTCAACAATAGCACAAAGGCGTGAAACCATAAACCGCTAGCACTTCATTTCAACCTGGCCGCAACTGACCATTTGATGTTATCGCAGCTGGCCAAATGCGGTTAGCTGCCTTCCTCCATCCTTCGACCTTCATCTACCAACTTCCCAGGTCGCACAGTGTTTATCTCGCCAACCCAAATTTCTGCGGCCTACACAAGCCCCAATGGTGGGAGACCTGCAGTATCCAGCCTTCTCGTGTAGTCTGTGCACTAGTATGCAAGACTACTTAATCCCATCAGAGTGGTTTCCCGATCCACAAATCTCTTTTCTCACGTGTGCATATAAAGCTCCTTGCTTCCAATCTTTAGGTACTATATTGCACGCCACACAACTACATTGTGTTCACACAGTATCTGCAGACTTGTAATTATGTTGCTACGTGTGTGCAAATCTAAAATTATCAACTATACCCAAAATAACACTAATAGTAACACTCATCCCATTCTTATTAACTATACTAGATACATGCTAGGTTGCAACACTGCACTAACATCATGTCTACCCCAGTCACCAACATATTGCAAGACACACAAAACCTTCTTTCCCATTGAAACCATTTTTGACCATCCCAACAGTGACTACGTGCAAGTTAAACGTTTAAAACACAAGTCAAGAGAAATCTGGTGTTTTGCAAATATATACCAATCTGCTATATTTCTGACAAATGGAGAAGTGCAATTTACATTGTAAGGCAGAACTGTATTCCTGTTCTGCACCTTGATAGAACAGTTCAGGGAGTTAAGCAACTACTACAAAGCTATGGTCAGAAATTTGAAGTAAGATTTTTAATTCTCAGTATGGTATTTCAGCATTTATTTCTTCCAAGCTGTATTATATAAGTACATTTTGACTGTGTGAAAACATTTTATTTAAAAAAAAACACTATATAAAACATATTATTTCAAGAGTGATGGACATGTTCACTTTTGACGTATTCCTTGGCGAAGACATTGTGCTCTGCTTGAGTTAGCAGTTCAAATGCTATTATAGTGTCATTGAAGTTTATCACAAGTTGAAGTGCTAACACTCACAATGTAGCAATCAATAGGGCAATCAAAACTCCTGATTTCCAAAGAAGTGAAGAAAAGCTGGGAGTAAGACACAGTTATTTATTTTAGCTCCACGGTAAATGCAATATCCCTGTAGATGTGGAGGGAAAATCAAGTTACTCAAATGAACCTTTCTTTAATAAATCTCAAAGAAAAAAGTTTCCATTTCATGGGTATTATAACAAGACATAAACTGATTAAGAATTTTCACTCATAGATTTGCCTATGTTTGATTTCCTGACGCCTGATGTTGCTAAAATGATTCGAAATAAACTCCTTAAATCATAAAAACTCTACCTCCAGACAAAGTGAATTGAAAATATAGGGGTCAGAAATTCAAAGTGGCACCCAGGTTTCAAAGTACACGTCTCTATTCAATGCTATGTTCAGAGTGAGATGTGGGATGTAAAACATGTTTTTTCTAAAAACATTCCTCTGTGTACCCCATAATTTAATTTAAAAAAGGTCTGCAGCATCACAAATGTTAGGTTGAGTTATGTTCTGAGTTATGTTATATGCTTTTGTACTGTGCCACATTGTCCCCATCGTGGCTTCAAAGTGCTTAATGCTTGTCGATGCTTATTGTATTCCCAGATCCGGGTCACCAGACCTTAGTCTGCTAGGAAGAACAAAATGAGCAAGGATGAAGTAAGAAAGAGGGAAAGTAGGAACAGAGATTTCAGACACAGTAGGCAGGGATACATGCTTTTATTGGAATAGATGTGTGTTTGTCCGTTATATATCGACTGCCATTTAAAGAGAGGTGACGCAGAAGAGTATGTGTTGAGCTGTTATACAGGCACCAAGATTCCAACAAATGTAGGATGTTTTAATCGGGCAACATCTAATTCAGGGGAACTTTCCGCCGACCCCAATGAGCAGAACTCAGAAGTTAAACCCCACTTTCCCTAATACACTGTCACTAAAAGTTCTCCAAATTGACATTTTTTGCATCGGGTCCAAATTGACCTTTTAGTTTTAGGTCAAATAGGTTAATACCTACTTACCTGAACATGAGGTGATGGGGTTGTGGGGGTGTCCCCCGCTCCTCATGTTCATGTAAGTAGGTCAAAAAAGGATTGCGGGGGTGTCCCCCGCATCCTTAACAATGGAGGTCAATGGAGGTCAATTTGGATAAAAGGTCAAATGTTTTTAGGTCAAATTGCAGAGAGCAATTTGCAAAAGGTCAAACATACCCAAACCATTATTTTTCTGGTTCTTTGCTGATGATTTGTAACTGTGATCAACAAGACCCCATACCACCGACAATGATCAATATTTGAAACTAGGACGCACAGTAGTTTTTGTCTTGACTTAAAAATCCACCTTAAGAGAACTCTTCCTAGTCCGATATTGTTATTCAGAGGGCCTGCCAACTCAAAGCTGCTTCATTTGTAGATTTAATTACCCTTATTAATTCATGCGTGTATAAACTCGACAGTTTTTTCTTTCATGTCACTGCTATCATTCCTGGCTTCCCTCCAATGTCTGTGATTAAATGCTCAGGGTCGTGCAGTTGTGCATAAAGCTTGCATTTATCATGTTTTGTCATTGTTGGCGAGTGGTGGGGAAGGTTATTAGAGCGATCGCTTTCCCCTATCCAAAGGTACTTTTTTTTACATTTAAACGCTTCCAGACTGCGTACACTTAGCCCGCACTTTAAACTGTAAACATAAAATGTTTTGTGTAGAAGCATCGAGTAGATTAGTTCAAATGCTACGAGTTAGTGAAATCCATGGCTGGATTTCTGCGTGCTCAACTTTCGTTTTCACAAAACAAAAATCTTTCTAAAAATCTGATCGGCGCGGCGCCGCGGAAAGGAAATTGTACCTCTGGCTACACGCGACTGGCTGATGAAATGCCACACAATGCACTTTAGCAGACATAATCAGATGCAGCCCATAGAAGTGTAAAAGTAGACCTTTTCCAGGAGTAAAGCAAACATATCTGTTATGACAGATCTATGAATATGTTAGCATATATTGTGAACGCCAAATCCACCCAATAGTGTAGTATTGTGTATAATAACACTGCTGAGTTCTGCAGAGGGTGATGGCTCAGAAGAGTGAGGCAGACCATTTGGTAATATATTTTCCAACATGTGAGATATTCACACAGTGGTCGAAGTGTACGAAAAGAAGTAGTGGAGCTATGTTCCCTGCTGGCCAGCACCCACTCCCCACAAATCCATCACCACACCCCCACACACAATACAAACCCCCAAACACTTGCACCTGCTGTTTAAAGGAATGTTCAGTGCAGTGGACTGAAATTGCAAGCTGCAACGTCTTCCTACACTTTTATTTTAAAACGAAACCATTCCAAACAGTTTCTTTTAAAAATAAAAGTATAGGAGCTGTAAAACGTAATTTAAAAAAGTAGAGGAGCACCGCTCCGACCGCTCCCGCTCACTTCGACCACTGCATACAGTCCGACCAATTTTAGAACTGCCAGCCACCCCCATCTTCCCATTCTGCCACCGTCTTTCATTAGCTAAAGGCTGTGGCATTTTTATGACAGATCTCAACCTGCATATACCGTGAAGAGAACTTCACATGGTCACACTGACCACTTTACCAGGGATAGTCATTTCAGTCAGAAGTATTGTACTAACGATTTGTCCATCAGACACCAAACTCATATGGAGCAGCAATTGTGTTTTAAACCCTGCACAATTCTTCAATGATCTTAAAGGTCTGAGTGTATGAAAAAGGGAAGAAGGACACATGCTTCAGTAATTTTGTCTAAATGTGCTTATATGTGTTTGCGCATCCCCTACATTCTCTTTTTTTTTCATTGCAGCTTTATTATTTATAGAAATCGCAAGAAAGCAATGCATGTTTGGCACAAAAACGCATACAAAACTTAACATTGATAACAGAGCAGAGGTCATGGTTCCTTGAAAATGGGGAGAGTGAATGTGACTTGAAGATGGGATGTTGCAGGGGAAGGTGGAATCTGAAGGCAAGTTCCTGAACACTCACACCAGAGAGAATACAACCCATTAAGGAAGAAAGGCCCAAGTCGATCTTGTAAGGATAACACGTTTTAATCTCACACAGAAACAAGAGCAACAACAAAGAACTCTGTTGCTAAGAATGTTCTGCCAAAAAAACAGAGGCTTAAGAGGAGACACATTGTCATAGTGTCGCAATACATACAGTAAAAACCAGCATGGCTGGTTGGTGTACAGGATCCGCTTGCCCCCTAAGGGAAGCCAGGTCACTTGTTCCAGCCAGTCCGTCCATCTTCCATCACGTGGGTGTTGTGGAGATCATCTTCTTCTCACTGACGAAGGTCTAAGGACAGATTAACTAAACACCTAACACAATGCTACTTTATCATTATACTGTGCACCTGGCAGGGTATAAGACTGGCACAAAGGAGGTTCTGGGGCTCTAACCTCCACACACACATTTCACTCACTCCCTTCTGAGCCATCCAGCTCCAAGGTCTACACCCTCATTTTTAATGTATCCCTCTCAGCACCTTGCAATGCAAATCATATGATTGTCGCTCAAAGAAGTGCACTGTCCGTCTTCTTTGAACATTTAATGATTTGTTTCTTTAGGGTTGGTGGTCAAAGGGAACCTAGTGCCATGGAATTCAGAGATCTTGAGGTTTAGTCAGTTATATGGCTATAACTCATGGTCACTTGGGGATGGGCCGGGTCATGCTTTGGTCAGTGTGAGATAACATGCACACCAAGCGCCGGTCTATGATTGCAACCTTGTAGGGCACATTCCTTGCGGATAGAAAAACATCGTAGCAACACTGTTTAGAACAATGAACAACCTTTATGGCGTTTTCGGGTGGGGGTTGTCCTCAAGGGTGCTCGGGAATGGCTGGTGATGTCCCTCATCTCCCAATTAGGCCTAGTGCATGAAATGCTGCATTCCACATGCAGTCCTTGTTTCCAAACGATGGTTACTAACATCTACACAGAATGTGCTAACATCTATACACAAATGGCAGTCTTGTTTGTGCCTTTTGCGATACTATGTGGGTTGATTACATTGGGGCGGGAGTCCTATGACCATCCCCCCTGGCCCATCATAGTGCTTCACATGCCTTACTCTGAAGCGTCTAGGGGGGTGGCACAGGGTCGCGTCCTTCCCAACAAAACATAATCCATGGATGAGGACAGGGCAGAATAACAAAGGAACAGGATGGTGGAGGACGTGCTACATTAAGGATGGAGAGGGGACAGAAAAGTGCTTGTAGGGTTGTCTGTGAGGATAGGGAGAGAGGGAAGCTGGGTGATCGAGTAATGCAAAGTAATAGGAAACATGTTTTTCAGAAAGGAGGAGGGCTGTGAGGTTGGATGTAAATAGTGGTACAGTTGTATTAGTACGAAGGGGGCGAGGAAGAACATTCCAGAGTAGGGGAGAGTGAAAGAGCAGAAATGATCTAGAGCACTGGGGGCTCAATTAGTGACAAGGAGGTGAGCCGAGGATGATTGTAATGAGTGAGGGGGCAAGTAGAGACTGAGATGAGCTGATAGGTATGGTGGGGCAAGTCTATAACTAGTTTTTAAGATGATGAGAAGAAGTATATACTCAGCTCTTTGTTTCATAGGTACACAACCGAGCTGGCGATGGGCAGAAGAGATGCAGGCAAAGCGAAAAAGGTTAAAAAGTGTGCAGGCCCTGAAGCTGAGGACTTCGTCCACATGTGACAAAGCATAGTTTGGAAGGCCATAGAGGAGACAGGCACAGTAGTTGGAGCTAGAAAGGACTAAAGAGGAGATTCCCTGTTTAACAGTAATGAAAGGAAGACAATGACAGATGGTTCTGATATTGAGGAGGTTGAGTCTGGATGCAGTGGCAGATTTGGAGATGAAGGCCCTCATTACGACCCAGGCTGTAAGTTACCGCCTGGGCCGTGACTTTACCACCATGGCGTAAACTACGTTTACGCCATGGTGGTTGGCGGACTTACCGCCCCATTCCGACCTTGGCGGGGCGGTAAGTCCCCAATCCCCATTTACCCTTCCCCATTCCCATTTTTGCCCCATAGGGCATAATGGGAGTGGCGAAGGCGTTAATTACGCCACCGTAAATTACGGTGGCGTAATTAACTCCATGGTCCCTTAGCGCCATGGATTTTAACACCTGCTAAAAGCAGGTGTTAAGTCCGCCATGGCGCTAAGGGACCTCGTACTCAGGCGGTAAGGGTCGGCGCTGTTTACGGCGCCGTAAACCCCTTACCGCCTGAGTTGTAATGAGGGCCGAAGAGTGAGAAGTTGTGAAATGGGTCGAAGATGACACCAAGGTTATGATCTGAATCAGAGTAAGGAAGGTAGTCGGGAGAGAAGAGAAGAAGACTGGTAGAGGAGACGTAGTCTGTATTACTGGGAAGTAGAGAGCTTTAGTCTTAGTGGAGTTGAGCATAAGCGAATGAGACACCATTCAATATTTGATGGTGAGAGACGACTTGATATTTTTGACAACAGCTTGTCAGATAAGGAAGGCATGGAGAAGAAAATCTGAGTGTTGTCAGCGAAGAGTTTATAAGAGAAGCTGCAAGAAGAGACCAGGGTGTTAAGAGCTGATGTATAGAGAGTGAAGAGAAGTTGACTCATGATAGACCATTGGGGAACTCCAACACTTAGGGGGTGAGTGGGGAGGTTAGGTTGTTCCAGCATACCTGAAAGTGTGTATGGGCAAAGTATGAAGCAAACCAAGCAAAGATATTCTCTTTGATGGTGTGGAGAGATAATATAGAGAGAAGGTCAGAATGGTCGACAATAACAAAGGTAGCAGAGAGGTCTATATATATATATATATATAAAACGCTTAGATATGTTTCTGTACTCAGCTGATGCAGTTTATCAGTGTTAGGTTGCACTCTGCTTTCCAAATGGAAAAGTGTACCCACTTCAACAACAGGTACCATTTCACAAAGAGAATGAGCACGGTTCTACGCGGACACCTTCACCTTCCACTATCACAAACATTTGGAAGTTACTTATTCCCACCCCCACTTCTCTTTCACACAGGGTTCAGCAATTCCAGTGTCAATGAACAGTTTACTACCGGCTCGAAGTTGCTGTCTTTAAAGAGCAAAATGCTGTAGGACAAATACCTCCAATAACAAAAGATGTGTCTGTTTGTTTCGTTTCTGTATTAGTGGTAGGGACATGAATCAGGGTATGCTAGGTTCTGTATACAAACGGAAACAGAGCAATGGCTTCTTGCCCCAAAGATTGAAGGATGGTTGGCATCTGACCCCCTGTCCTTAGCATTTCTGCTCAGTTGACATCAATTGTCTCTTTCAACTCCCTGTGACTGGGTACAGTGCCCTTTCTTCCCTCTTTTTACCTTGGCTATTAGCTCTGTTGTATACTTTGTACCATTTACAGAGGTATTATGATATTGTTCTTGGTAAGTGAAGTGGATCCTCTTTTCTTTGTGTTTGAAATATTCCCACAATGTCCTCTCCACCCTTGGCAGTGGTTACTGCTTGATGGCTCATGGGTTTTCCTTCCACTTTGGGGATTTTCTCCCTCTGGCCCATCTCAGAGTTGACTTTCTTTTGACTCGAGTTGGGGCTCATTTTCTGCTTACCCCGCCTTGAGGTCATCATTTGCTCAACCTGCCTTGTTTTATTTTCTCTCTCACCCTTTCTTGGGGTCTGATGCTCACCCCGCCTTGGGAAATGCTTCTCAACCCTCATTGGGATTGTTTTGCTTACACCCCATCTTTGGGTTGTTTCTCTCTCAGTCTCAGAGTCTTTGTATCACCATTTCTCGTGGTCTGCTTGGACCAGCTGCCCACCTACCAGCTACTCTGAGCATCTGCATACCTTTGGCCTTCAGGCAGAGCTTCCCTGGTCGGGCGTTTATGAGGAGTGCTGGGATTCATCTGGTCCTCCTCTTTTGGCTTCATTGGTGCGGGTGCTCTCTTCCCGCAAGTTTCCAGCGGGTTCTTGGCAGCAGCTCTGCATCTTGTCTTGATCCGACGATGCCAGCTCCTTCTGCTGGGCTGTGTGCCACAGTTCTGAGCACCACTTCCTTTGTGGTCTCCTCACACAAGGTACGCCTCCCAGAAAGGCCCTTCCGTGTGGCTCTGTGGGTCTCTATCTGGTCTTCCAACAACATGTATGGGCTCTCCTTCACTGCTGTAGCAAGGGTGCAGGCTTATGACTCATTCTCTGAGATGCTCTGTGTATGGTGCCTGACAAGGGTCAAAAACCACACCATATGCCTTGATAACTAATTACATTTGTCAATCCCTATGTACCCAACAAATGTATTGGATTCTTGAGACAACGGTGGATAACACATATCCCTCTCTTTGGAGTGCCTGTCCTTTAACAGGGGTTTGGGAGGTCTACAGTGGGATACTGCTTGGCCTGGGGTGTTCATCTTAGTAGGCTCACCTCCCTAGTTCCAAAGGGGTGGCTCCCCCTTTGGGAGAGGAGATTAATTCCCTGGATTTCTGACATAGCCCATTGTCTTTTAAGCCCTAGCCTATCCGGGTTGCAACCCTAGTGATGGTGCCCTCCTGCTTATCCAAGGTGACTCCCTGCTTTGCTCTGGAGATTCCTTCCCCAATGACAGGGGCACGGGGATAGTATATTTCAAGTATGTCTTTCTCAGGCATGGGTGGCTGAAATAGGTCTTGACATTTTGGCAAATCCGCCCCTGGATTTAGCACAGCTTGTAGCTGTGAGGTTGAACGGTTCAGCAGCCTTCCTAACTGCCCTGCTGGGTTTGTCTGAGGACTCCTGGGACACACCAAGCAAACACTCTGAATCCCCAGTCCTCCCCTAGGCATTCTGCCGCAGCATTCTTTGGATACTGTAGTTTCACTCTTGCCTTTTCACTTCATCTGATCTTACACTGGGGAACAACTTTAGTTTGTAGTTTGACTAACAGTTAAGTATTCTCCCCATAGCAATGCTATCATCCCCATCGCTCTGTGGGGAACCCCAATGCTTAGGGATTTTGGCATGGTTGCTAGATCTGGTCTTACTTGGATGGCCCAATGTGCCTTCGGTATTCATAGCTCTTCAACTCCTTCTCTGCACTAGTTTTACAAGTTTGTGGAACACCACGCTGCATGGAAGCAGATCAAAAGGAGCCCTCCTCATTCAGCCTCAGGGAGGTACATTTAGTAGTTGCTGGCCAACCCCATGTCTAGAGGCCCAGTACCCACACATGTCAGGATAGGGAGTTCAAGGTATTAACATTAGGAATAGAATATTAACGGCCCTGGCTAGTAGGTGAAAATACCCCCACCTCCTGTGTGTGGCAAAGATTTCTTCTTCAACTATTCTTGCAAGCATAGTTGGCAGGAATAGGGCGTCGGGAGCTATATCTCAATATGAAACAGACTGTTAACCGCCATTCCCGATAGGGCATATTTCACTCTATCTCTGTTGAAAGCCTGCCCCTCGACTGAAATCCCTAATGTATACTATATAAATGCCAACATCATACCAATGCATAGGCTGGCCTCTAATCTGATAGCATGAAGCTGGGGCACATATTGATATTTCTGTACATCACCACCAGCATTCATTCCTTATAGGTAATGGAAGTTGTCTATTAGACACCATGCACTGCACAATTAATCTGTAGATTGAGTGGTATTTTTAGCTGGGAACAATATTGGTAAGTTAGCATTACAGATCAATTGGGTGTTCGTTAGGATTCTTTATAATGCAATCTCGCTGTTTTGTGCCAGTATCATGCATTATTTTCCACAGAAATAGTGTAGTAGGCTTGCATTTTGAATCTCGCTGTTGTTTTTTTGTGCCACAACTCTTCATCTTGTTCCACATGGATAGTGGCTTTCTGGTATGTATAGAACTCCATCTCAATGGAACATATCTGTATACCTTGCAGGGCACAGCCACCCACCCACAAAAATCTGCAACAATTCACTACTCGACTTCATATCGCACATTATCTCTGTCATTAGAATTCATCGGAGTGTGACAAAAAATGATTTGGTCAAGCTGAGCATATAATCATTGTCGCCTACCCTCCTGACAGTTTATCGCAGGACCCATCCGCTGACTAGATCTCTGTGGGCCGCTAACAGGGATTTAGCCACTCCTCCCTAACTTTGTTTTGGCTAAAACACACAAACGCATTCTAAACATCCTACCTACAATTCTCATATCTCGGTCTTCGGTCCGTCAAGGGTATTCACCTCTAAGGAACTCATGGTGGCAACAGTAAAGACCGATACAAGTGATCACATGTCAAGGGTGTTCATAGGTAGGTTGGTAAAATGCCTAATGTAAACCTAAATCTAAGATGGGAGCAAGCTTCGACCATCAAACGCTAATAAGTCAGTCCTAGTGGTCTTGTCAAATAAAAGGGCCTATACTAAATAAAATGATTGCCAATCCTTAGGCTAAATACAAAAGGAAGTGCAGGATAATATCATAAGAAAGAAGGAAGTGTTCACAAATATTAAGTCAGGATCAGTAGATCAGGTAGGATTTTGGAGCACAGTACATGCTTGAGATTTCCCAGCACAAACTAACAGTTCCGTTCTCAGCAATCAGGGCCTTCGGTGGTTAGGTCTCTTTTTGTCACGCTTACCCTTCCCCGTCCCTCAGCTTCCACACGCTGCCCCTTCAGTTTCCAGCCCGCTCCCGTTCACGCTCACATAGCTCCTCGGTCCCGCCCAATACCTGTGTCCCCTCCCAACAGTAGCGGGGAGACAGACAAAGGCACCCATGGTGTCTGTGGTCACGCTGGAACTGGGGAACGCTGGCTTACAACATTTGTGGATGATACAGAACGCAGCGATTACTGGTTGGAACATCCCGGTCACGTGATCATAAGCAGCGTTGTTCGTATGGACTCACAATGTTGCAGGTACGATCACGTGACCTGTCACGTGGCCGTTCACACGACCAGTTAAGGA